>NW_027280187.1:140000-256884 GCF_046629955.1 Centroberyx affinis | reverse complement strand
TATATATATATATATATACTGAGAAGCAGGGTTTGAAAGTGCTGCTTTTTCCATGAATAAAAATACATGTTAAAAAACCTGATTTAAGTGAAAAAAAAAAAAAATGCTCTATGGTGAAAAACAACAAATTATTCTATCTTTTTAAGGTGTAATGTCATTGTATATCCCGAGTCATTCTCCACCAGTTCAAACCAGAAACCTGCTGATCCTTTAAAAACTTTCTCTTCTCTTCTCAGGAAGAAAACGCCCACTTGCACATGTACACACACACACAGACACCGATAACACAGTCAGGTTCAACACAGAGAACCCCGTATGTCAATGCTTGGTTAAAGTGTGACTATCTGTGGATGTGGCTGTACACTTGATGTACACTACAGGACTGAAACATTAGCCTCTAAACCAGCAGGATATATCCAAGCAGAAAGAGGGGAGATCGGCTACAGAGGACCTGCACACCGCCAAGACTTCATCCACTGAAAATGACAACCATAAACATTGTATGTATGGCTGCAATACATACAGAGGCAAAATTTTTTAACTTTGTGCAAAAGGTCTGATTCTGCTAATTGTATATTTCTTTTGAAAGCATATACATACAATATGAGTGACTGGTCATGTAAAACTTGAGTACTTTTAATCTATTATGTTTTATGTATATTATATTATATTATATTTTTTCTTTTATCCATTAAACTCAGGGTCCAGACCCGTCTCTGGCACATCGGCCAAACTTGGAGCAGAAGGAAAGCAAAGATAAAGCAGCCTATAGAAACTTCGAGGTTAGCGCTCAACTCTTACTTCCCTGTCCCTGTACATTAAAATATGCCTTGTCATTTTATGATCCTGTGATGCTCTCTGTAATTTGTGTAACGTTGTGTTGCATGTGTGTGTGTGTGTGTGTGTGTGTTTCAGAGTGGCAGTCTAATTGACCGTGTGTTCAACACATACAAGCTGATGCACACCAACCAGACGCTGGACTTTGTCAAGCAAAAGGTGAGTGTTTCAGGAGAGCAACAGCAATAACAGCAAACACACACACACACACACACACACACACACACACACACACACACACACACACACACATAAATTCAGGAACTTCTGACCACAAACCCACAGTCTCACAGAGCTACTGGAACTCTTCACTTCCAATATTATATAAAATACGATGTGTCATTTCCCCTTCATATTTTCTGAACTTGTTTCGCTCTGGATGACCGAGGGCTCCTTTCAGACTGAGCAAACATTTCAAAAGGGTCATCCAATCCGCTTGAACGAAAGCCAAGAAAGGCAAAGGGCCAACGAATGATCACTCTGGACTAAGCATTGATTGCTTAACTACACTTTCACTTCTCCCAAAGGTTACCGAGGGACACTTTGGTGTTTTGTAGGTGTGGCTTGGAGGAAACGCAGCTGAGGTCGCCCACTTTGGGGCCGTTTTCAGGCCTACAGTATGGGGGAGTTATGGAGAATGTAGTTAATATTGAAAGAGGCTGCCCTTTTAGTATAATGAAACAGAATGTGAGTGGTAAATAGTGTAATTTAAGATAGATAAGATATACTTTTATTGTCCTGGTGGGGAAATTTGTCTTGGACTTTGTGTTGTTGTGTTCCTTAAAAACAGTTCCATACACAGCATGCATACAATCATGCATACAAACAATTTGATGTACATATCCCTAAACTATTGCACTGAACACAACCCCTATAGCCTATTACTGAGAAATTATTGCACAACCTCTTTGGCAACTTTTAATGTAATATTGCACAACCCCTGTAGCCTCGTACTACTATTCAGAATCTTAGTTGAGGAAGGCACAAATTAATTTTGGGAGGGACTCTGTAACGTCTGCCAGAGAGCAGGAGCTGGTACTCAGAGTGGAGAACATGGGAAGAATCAGACTTTTTCTGTATTTTTCTGTGCTTGTCTGATAACCGACCGCTTTGTTTTTATCTGTACTGAGAGATGACCATGCCAAGCTGTCATCCCATACCTGATTATACTCTGATTATACAGGTTGGTAAAAATAGGAGCATGTTCTACTTCTAGGTTCTAGGTTCTGCTCCACCCCATAAACTTTAAGTCTGCGCAAGAAATGCATCCTCTGAGTGATGGGTTCGTCGTTTTTCTACTTGTATTTAATTTCTCTTTCGTTTCTCTTCACTGGACTCATGTCATTACTCACACATTACTCACACAAAAACATAAACCACAAGGGCCTCATTTGGGAAAAGCAAGAGATTTGTGGTAAGAATTTCAACATTAACTGGTTTTCAACTTATTGGCAGAAAATGCTAATCCTTCTATCAAAAGAAAGCAGTATTTAAAAGCGCTTCCTCAGGGATTGTCCAGGGGCATTCTCCCCTGGGAAGAGATTTTGCTTGTTTAGGTATTTCCTCCTTGCCCTGTTATGCCGCTCATGATACCCATCGTAATCATGCGGTCCCTCCTGCAGCACGCTGACTGGTCCAACTGCAGCCACAGCCAGATGGGGGTGATGGAGGCCATCATGTCTCTGGACCAGCTGGTGGATGAGTCCGACCCCGATGTGGACTTCCCCAACTCGTTCCATGCATTCCAGACTGCCGAGGGCATCCGCAAAGAACACCCAGACAACGGTACCACACACACAGAGACAGAGAGACAGATACACATATAGAGACACAGATCACACACACACACACACACATACAATGACCAGTAAATATTTTGTGCTCACTGTTCCTCTCCAGAGTGGTTCCAGTTGGTGGGTCTGATCCATGATATTGGGAAAATGATGGCTCTTTGGGGAGAACCCCAGGTGAGAGACAGATAGATGCTGAGACACTTGGGAAATGCTACTTATAGGCTATGATATTTATGATATGATATAAATAGGGTTGGATTATGATAAGCGAGGCTCCATCAGTTTCTTCCTTTACATCTCTTTTAAAAACACACTTTTTCAGGCTTTCTTTTACATAAAGACCCATGAAATGGCATCTTTACTTCCTTGATTTGATGTATTTCCTGTTGAAACAGGATGTTGGGACGGGACATAACACAGTGAGGGGTCATTCAAAAGTCTAAACCAATGCAATATGAGCCAGGGAGAGAAATGCAGTTTTACTTGATGGGAACGGCAGAGTGGCTGGATTGTTTAAAAATCTGTGAAGGTTTAATTGGTTGGAATTTATATTTACGCCTACTGGTGCAGAATGAGGTCACCATGAAAGATACGCTGTTTTCCAGGAAGTAAAAGTAATGGGAGTTCATTTCATGGGGATTTTAAAATGCGGTTCATAATACTGGTTTTATTGTTTTGTGTCTTGGTGTCCTAAACTTTCATTTCTTCTCATTACTTTTAATATTATTTGTACTATCACTATTATATCCTCTTTTTTTCATGCAAAGCACTTTGTTTAGTTTTGATTAGTGGTATATAAATATTACTGTTGTTATTATTATTATGACAGACTATGATAATTCTGATGGTGGTGTAGCCTGTGAGACCTGGCTGGGTTAACTGGTGTGTGTGTGTGTGTGTGTGTGTGTGTGTGTGTGTGTGTGTGTGTGTGTGTGTGTGTGTGTGTGTATACTGCAGTGGGCGGTGGTGGGCGACACTTTCCCTGTGGGCTGCAAGTTTCAGAACTCCATTGTGTTCAGAGACAACACCTTCCTCGAAAACCCAGATGACAAAAACCCCGTCTACAGGTAGACGGGGTGTAATCAGAATTCACTTTATTTGAAGCGTTGGATTTGTATGTTTCTGGTTTGCCTAGGTCAGCTACTAGTTGCCTGATCAAACTTGTAATCATTAACATAATCCAAGGGATTGCCCAAACTCAGTTACTTTCTGATACTTTGCCATATTTGAGGTACAAAGGTACAGATAAGAAATAGTGAAAAAATTCAGAGATCAGGAAATTTATTTTAGGTTTACTTTGCATACAAACTCTGCTTTCACTTTAAAAGTATTCCCATAAGTAATTCTCTAATTTTAAGTATCTGTAATCAGAATTCATCAGTTTACATTTTTTTTTTCCATTTAGCATAATGCCATTACAAGCATTGCGATACTAGCCGACCTTGTACGTTTGTCTCTCTCTCTCTCTCTGTCCAATGAATCTTCCTCTCCTTAGTACTGAATATGGGATCTATGAACCCAACTGTGGACTGGACAGAGTCCTCATGTCCTGGGGCCATGATGGTAAGAGCCTCGTCACACAGTCATCACATCACATTTAGGCCACACACAACCACCGCTATAACACATGAATTTATTTACCTCCGCAATGACTTTAAGGGGAATGCCACCCATTTTAACAGTTCTCATATGGTATTTCTGTGCCCCAGGACAGTTTAGTCAATACTTGTAAACATGCATCAGATTTCCTAAAGCTAGAAACTGGAGAACTAACCCTTGAATTTGTGATGTCACTGGGATAGACAATGAATGGGGCACTGACTTTGTTGACCCATAAGATTTTTTTGTGAGTCCTTGCACCCAAATGAGGTTTAACTTCTGGTTTATACCTGTTAGCAATGCTAGAATATAAACTTTGTTTTTCTGTAATAACTCAACTTAGCTTCATATGGCTCGACAAAGTTGCTATCCCATTCATTGTCTATGGAGCAGCCCCTGATTTGTTTACATCCCAGTGACAACACAAATTTTGACTGTCTGACTGAAATGTGAATTCTTAAAATGGGTGGCATTCCCCTTTAAGTCATACATTAGGAAGTCAAATCACACAACGCAAACAGCCACTGATTTAGTTTCAACCGCAGTAACTAAGACCATGTGTACTGTCATTGAAGTCATATGTGCCTGTTCATCTACATGCCCATCACCTCCTGTATTATTCCCAACAGAGTATCTCTACAGAGTTATGAAGTTCAACAACTGCTCTATCCCAGACGAGGTGAGTGACTTAATGTCTGAGAGAGTGATGAAATTAAATCATTGCATTAAAGTAGAAAAATCTTGGCATATAAGCTGTAAAGTATTCCTGTGTCTCTGACTGATCATGTACTGTACCAAGTGCTAGGTAAACAAATAAGAGCCAAACAGAAAATATACTGTTTTTCTTTCCATTTTTCTGGTATCTACCGTTTTCCTCTCTCTCTTAGGGGTTGTACATGATCCGCTTCCATTCCTTCTACCCCTGGCACTCCCATGGAGACTACATGCATCTGTGCAATGACAAAGACCTACGCATGCTGCCGTGGGTCCGAGAGTTCAAGTATGTTATCTTTTTCTCTCTCTCTCTCTCTCACACACACACACACACACACATTCATCCTTTTCGCTGCTTTGACCTGACCCTGTACCTCCGCCCTGTCCACAGTAAATTTGACCTGTACACCAAGACCACAGACATGCCTGATGTTGAAACGCTGAAGCCTTACTACCAGTCTCTCATCGACAAGTACTGTCCTGGAACACTGAAGTGGTGACGCACACAGAGCGCAACGGCAAGACTGAACTTTGGCAAATTATAGTATCACACCTGATAGAGAAAATGATCACATATCTAGCATAACTATTCTGATGTGTTGTATACTTTTTAACAGAATATTTTTTTTGCAAATTTCAAACATAAATGCATAAATATTAATCCTAACCAGAATCAATCATTAATATGTGCTAGCAATGTGCAATATTCTCTTATCTGAGTATAAAATTTAGTTCTCTAAGTGTTAGAGAACTTTCAGGGATTTTATTACTCACTTCAAATCAGTGACCAAAATGATTCATAACAAAAGAGAAATTTTTATGTATTTTATTATGAATGTTAGAAAAACATTTTTAAAGTACTATGTTGATTTCTGTGATGTTTCATTTCTAATACTGACAAATGAAAAGACACATTTTGTGGAAAAAAAGGTAAAAGTGCAGAGTTGTACATACAGCAACAGATGCAAAGCAAAGGGCCAGTGATAAAAAGAAAATCCCATTTGCAAAAGGAAACACACATATATACACATGCAAACACACATACAACACACACAGAAGACAAGGACCAGTACGGAAGCTTATTCAATAACAAACAATACATGTATGCTCTGCTGATTGACCAAATAACCGAAAATAACTGCCATGTCTTAAATCCCATATTCCTCTGTCTTTTCATTTGACATGATTCAATCCAGACTGGATTCGAACATGATGAACGGGGCAGGATGTGATGGCCATATCACTATATAGAGGCACAACAGTGAGGAAGCTCAACTCTGCATGTCTGAGCAGAGTTTCAGGTCAGAGAAAAATTAATTAAACATCACCTCAGCCTTTCTAAGGAACTGACCAGGAGGGTTTCAAAATCTGTCAACTACTAGGATAGATCTGCTACATTTCTGGGCAGCACATAACTGTATGTTTACGATGTAGACAACTGATGAAACAATGTACTGAAGTAAGGTGTAGATGAAAGATGGCAAATAAAATTGTTTTCCATAACTGGCTGATTAGAAAATACAAATGAACTCCAGACAGATTTCTTTGGTCATTCTGGTAACAATTTATAAAGGCAGGCAACGATAACAGGAAGCATTCTCCGGAAGGATTGTCTGCATTTCCTTCAAAATGTCAAACATTCACTTTCTCTTTCTCAGGCTGTCATTCTCTTCTCCCCTTTCTTCTTCCTCCTCATCATCCTCCTCTTCAAACTCATCCTCTTCATCACCAACAGTGTCTTTTTCTTCTCCTTTATCCACCTCCACCTCATCTTCAAAGTCTCCCCCATCCTCCTCCTCCTCCATCTGTTGTTCATCTGACTGTCCAGTAATATCTGAGTAGCTGTCAGGTTCAGTCTCTGTATGATCGCTTGCAGTCATAGCAGACTTATCTACCACTGAGGTCTTTTGTCTTTCTGCGTGTTTGTTATTGTTTCGCAAACCCCGGAGCAGACAGAGGGTGGCGCTGCAGGCAAACAGGCTCCAGATTAGCATGGGGGCAGGAACACCCCTCACCTGGGAACGCACCCACCTCAAAGCCTGGTGGACGGTGGCACTGGACACACGACGGGGCGGTGATTTGTCCTACAGAAACACAGTGCGAGATCACTGTTAATCAATACTGGACTCAGCTGATCAAAGTTCAAAATCAAAGTCAGTTTTAGAGCAAGTGCTAATTTCTGTTAACTATCCATGTCATTTATTTACCTTAAGTCCGTACTGAGTGAGCATGCTCTCCAGGAAGGAATCGCCAAAGTGCACTGTGGGATAGAATTCCTCCACATAGACCCTCCTCCACCAACGCTGAGGGTATGAACTGCCAAACAGATAAGCCAAACAGTAAATATTCTAGTGTGTGTGTGGCGGCAAAATGAGGGTGTGAGTGAGTGACAGAGAGAAACTTTTCTTAATTTAACCCACTGAGATAAATAATTCCTTTTCCAAGGGAAGAGAAGGCAGTATCAAGACAAACAGAAAAGTTGCAGACAGCATACAACAATGTAGCAGAGTAAAATACAATCAAAGTCACATTGAAACAGAAACACAGAGAGAGAGAGAGAGAGCGAGAGAGAGAGACTGACCCGTCAGCCTTTGGTTCAGTGAACCAGTATTTGTAGCGGTGGGCTCGGAGGTAGGCGGGGGGCTGCTGGTGGAACGGATATTGAGATACATCTGACTGGATCAGCTCGATCACTGGACAACACACAAAGACAAGCTTTCAGAGACTTGGCTTGTTCATTCTTTCCCTTCAAACAAAAATTCACTGCCCTCTTTTAAGGAGATACAAGAGTTACAGGGGATACAGCAGGGATAACTGTCACACTATGAGTGAATGTTCCCTTAGCTCTGCAGTCAAAGACTGTCTGTTCACAGGTACATACCGTCTCTCTTGCCCTGCAGCAGTCTGTACATGAGGCTGGTGAACCACGGGGCCTGTGTATGGGGCCCCAGGGCAGCGAACCACATCTGCCAGTCCAACCTGGGCTGGTGGGGCGTCACCACAGCAGGAGACGCACTGAGGTTGCCTGGCTTATACATAAACTCGATCTCCTAAAAGGAGGGAGAAGAAAAAATGACAAATTGAATTCACTGACATCAGTAACTTACTATAGCATAGTAAGACAGTAGGTCTGCATGATTATGCTAAAATGATACTCCATTTTGCCAGATATTGTGATTACAATAGTCTCAATACTTGAGAAACAACATTGTTTTTGCACTTTTTGCATCTTCTATCAACATATTGACTGTTCAGCTGGGTATTCTAAATGAAATGAAATGTTTCAATATTGCTACTGTGCTGCTATTATACAATTATTAATTGTGGAAGCTAAAATCATGATATATGTATATATACAATTAGTTGTACAGCCCAATTACACATAATATTGACTTGAGAAATAAGAGCCAAGCCTCCAAGTGTCCATAAACGTGTCACTGCAGGACTCCTTCATGCCTTGACTGAGTGACTGACTTAATTTTAAAAATCACCGCTGTTCTCCCATCTGTAGGAGATGGGCATGTTTTTGCCAGCACAGTTCATCCGCCAAATTATAGTGGATTGCACAAGATTTTTTCTAATGGGTTGTTTCCCTGTTTGAAATGGATAATTTTCAGTTGTTATCTAAAACGTACTTTACATCATAAGTAACACAAAAATCATCACACTGAATGTCAAAGGTATTAATCACGTGGTGAAGAGGCGTAAAATACTTTCCATGCTTAAAAAAGATAAGGTGCAAGTGGCACTGTTACAAGAGACCCACCTCACTGATCTTGAACACTTAAAATGAAAGCGAGACTGGGTTGGCCAAATTTATTATTGTTCATTCAACTCAAAAAGCAGAGCAATAGCAATACTTATCCACAAACATCTTACGTTTACATTTGATAAAGTCATCCAAGATACAGAAGGAAGGTTTGTGGGTTTCTGTATGGGGAACACATTCTTATAGGAAGTGCTTACGCCCCAAATACTTTTGACAGCTTATTTTACTCCAAGTTATTGGCTGATATCTCTTCAATCTGCCCACCTTATGTAATACTTGGAGGGGATTTTAATTGTGGTCTGGCTCCAGAAATGGATCATAGCCCACCTAAAACCCTACCTCCCTCCAAAATGGCTCGAGTCACGAAGGAGCTATGCTCAGACCTAGGCCTACTGGACGCATGGAGAGTCATCAATCCACGTGAGAAAGACTTTACATTTTTCTCTCGCCCTCATCACTCTCTCTCAAGAATTGATTATATCTTTGTCTCAAGATTAATTCTAGACAGGACCAAAGCCTGTTCTATTAACACATGTGCCCTCTCAGACCATTCTTAAGTTGCTATTGAACTCCTACCACCCTACTATGACCCCCTATCTAGACACTGGCGCTTAAACCCATCTCTTCTTAGCAATCCTACATTTATGACTTACTTAGAAAAACAATGGGAACTTTTTATTTCCACAAATGACACACCTGATGTTTCTGCTTCTACCCTATGGGAAACGGGCAAGGCCTTCCTGAGGGGAGCCATAATCTCCTATACAGCTGCAAAGAGAAAAAGTACATTGGCAAACCAGCTAGAGCTTGAACAGCGAATTATAACCCTGGATAGAGATTTTAAAACCACCTCCTCCACAGCTGTGTTAAAAAAAACTAGAAGTGGCCTGATCTGCCCTAGACCAATTGCTAACTCAAAAAAGCAGAATCAGCAATATTTTTGCCAAGCACAGATTATTTGAATCTGGTATCAAACCTGGCAGTCTCCTTGCTGGATTGGCCAGGGGCCGAGCAGGGCCTCATGTAATACCATCTGTCAGAGATAGCATGGGTGCACAACATTTTGAAACCAAAATTATTAGTAAAATAATGAAGGACTTCTATCAGGATCTATACTCATCTGAGTGTCGAAATACTTCAGTGCTAAGAAAAAGTTTTTTTGATGGGATAAATCTTCCCACTTTATCTGACGAATGCAGAAATGATTTGTGTAGACCAATCACAGCACAGGAAGTCCCAGAGACCATTGAATCCCTACAAAGTGGGAAAGCTCCAGGCCCTGATGGGTTTGGGCCCGAATTTTATAAAAAGAAGGCTAAGTTGGTGGTAGGACCTCTAACCAACATGTTTATCGTGTCATTTGAAAGGAGGCACACTTCCGCCAACTTTAAATCTGGCCCACATCTCTCTGATTTTAAAGAAAGATAAGCCTTCTGATTACTGTGCATCTTATAGGCCAATAAGCTTGCTTGGGGTTGATTGCAAATTACTTTCAAAGCTCCTTGCTAGAAGACTGGAAGAGGTGTTGCCCATTTTATTTAGATCAGATCAGACAGGATTTATAAAAAATAGATATTCCTACTCCAATGTTCGAAGGCTCCTTAACGTAATACAATTCTCACAGTACAAAGAAAAGGGTCCTTGCTGACTCATTGGATGCTGAAAAAGCATTTGATCGGGTGGAGTGGGAATATCTTTTTGATATTCTCGATGGGTTTGGGTTGGGCTCTGGTTTTATTGAGTGGGTTAAACTTTTATACAGGTCTCCAGTTGCGAGGGTCCTGGTAAATGGCTCGATGTCTGACATTTTCCCCTTGAGTAGAGGTAGATGTCAAGGCTGTCCCCTTTCACCGCTATTATTCGCGCTTGCGCTCGAGCCACTTGCCGAGACTATCAGGAACCACCACAGACTGTCGGGTGTCATATTAGGAGACACTGAATACAGAACACCTCCCTCAGTCACACAGTGGTACAGAGAAACATTTAAGGTTTTTCCTATGGAACACCTCAATGCTACATTAAAGGGTAATGACAACTTCTTTTATAATATTTGGCAACCCTTCCTTGATTATCTTCCTGGTGATCTTGTTGGCCTACTGCAGAAAGGGTGCCTGCGCATTGTTTTCACAAATAAGTCATAGACACTGTTTTTTTCTTTCCTTTGACATGGTACTAACGTATACAAAAATGTATATAATGTAATTCACATGTATGTAATGCAACCCATGTATGTTAACTAATTTATTTATTCTTGTTTTGCAATTTGGCAATATCTGTGCTGTCTGGTTCTTTGTTTGGTTGTGTTCCATGTGGAAATGCATATGGTGCAACTGCTATCAAACATTGTATGGAAATATATGTAACAGGCAGATTTAGACCCTCTGTTAGACCTCCGTTCCATGATCACTTAACCTCTCACCGTCCACGTGACTCTGTCGTTGCTTCCTTCGATGACCACCTCTGGCCGGCCGCCGACCCCGGTCATCCTCCTGAAAAGGCCGTAGGAGTTGACCAGCTGGTAGCGGTCCACCACCTCGTAAGCCCGACGCACCCCCGGCCACAGGCTGGCGTTAGAGTCATACTCCACATAGGTGAATGGCACCTGGAATAGAAAGTGAGGCCATGCGAGAAAATATTTTGGTGAAATTTTGCCAGCCATCGGCAGAGAGTACGATGTTAATACTGAAATTCTGAGAGCTGTAGGGGAGGAAATGGATGAAACTACATGTTTTGCTGATATCAACTCTTTTCCAGTTAACAATTTCTGTTGAAATAATGAGGCATGGTTAACACCACATGCAGGCAGCCAACAGCAAGATTGCAGTGTCGAGTCAACGTCATTTATATATATAGGCCTTCACCACAAGCATGTCTCAAAGGATTTTACAAAGACTAGGCCTGCCTAGTTATAAGTGATAAACAATCAGTCACAGAGCAAAATGAAATGATGTTACTCATCATTTCAACAATGATGAGAATTATGAAGCCAATTCATCTGAGAAAAAGTTAGGAGTTGACCACGGCTCTCACTGTGCAAGCTTGCAGCATCTGCAATTGCTGTAAAATGCTTAGGATAGTGGGTAGGCCACCTGAACAATTATCTTCTTCCTGGTTGGATGATGCTGAAACTTTGCTATCAAAGTTTGCAACCAATCAAGCTGGGCTGGAAATTAAAAGGTTACTTTGTTTCAAATGCCAAAATCAAGCAAGCAAAGCAGGCAAAATTTGTCATGAATTGGCCATGATGGCCTAAAATTTGCCCACAATACAGTTTTGCCTGTTTATCATCACCTGTACTCAATGACGATGATCAACAGCGGAGGGTTTTTATCATAGAGGAGGTGATGCATGGTAGATGGACAATTTTGTGACAATTAATGTGAACAATAGTATTTTCCCCTCATTCTATTTGTGTGCCTTATAGTCTATTATGTTATCTACATATTATGTTATACATTTTGTCCCATTTGTTAATTCACATTTGAGTTGAAAGCAATATTGCCTCAAAAGGTTGCCCATGTATTATCGGCTTTATGATGTGAAACTTAACCCCAGCCTCTGGCAGTACCCACCAGACTGACAGTGAACATGGCGGCAGCGGCAGCAGCAAACACGGTCCACTGGACAGTTCCCCAAAACCTCCTCAGGAAACCATGGACACAAGCACATCTAGAAAAAACACACTTAATGTTATTTGTACCTCTGTTGCTCACAAACACATCTTCTGTAACCAGGTAACTCCACAAGATGCCATATAATAAATGTACCATACCTGAACATAGCAGTGACCAACTCCCAGGTGAGAGAGAGGACCCCCATCCAGATAGAGGGGATAAGGACAGTCTTCAGAAACTGGTTAAACTGGTGGTATGTGAACACTGCCAGGACGGTAAATACAAAAATAAATAAATCTGAAAACACGGCAGAATACACACACAACTATTCACGCACAAACAAGCACATACATACCTGTCCTGGAGGACACTCCCTTCTTCCTGTCCAGCTGCAGGTCGAAACATACGATCATGCCAAAGACCATAAGAGACCAGACTGCGAGCTCCACCAGGTAACACAGCCACGACACAAGCCTGGAATCTGATCAGAGCAGAGAGGGGAAGATGGTGTTGATATAATTTAGCTAAACCAGAGTCAACAAAGCATTTAGGCACAAATTCAAGCACTGTAAACTCTGAAGGCCCAAACGCACTGAAGCAGCGTTCTGAAGTACATCTATTGCTTTAAATAACTTTAAACCAAAATATGAGGCGCGTCACACTGCCTTGACGCCCCTACTCCGACCTTGTTTCGATTTTTGAGCGTCAAATCAGGACCCAGCGACCAAAGCTGTTTTTTTCTGCAGCCACAGTACCTGTTTGGAGAGTACTCCGGTACAGTAGGTGGCGTAGTCCGCCAGTAAAACCAAAGAAGAAGAAGTGATATGTAGCGGGGAACTGACATCAGAGTTTGATCAAACTAGACGGCCACCAAAAAAAAAAAAAAAAAACTAACGTCAGTCAGCCGACTTGAGGAGCAGCCAAAGCATGGATGAGGAGAAGCTCATCGGTTCTATCGTTTTCATTCATTCATTTAGCCTACTGACTGTTTACTGTTACTATGGCAACAGGTGACAGCTGACGTTAGCTCTGTTAGCTTAGCTTAAAACTTTATGAACAATGCAATTGTAATTCTGCAATGCTAAACGAAAACAAGTAACGTTACCACTGCCAACAGCTATACTACTATAGATCTTAACCGTTGTATTGTCACATATCAGATACTAAAAATAAGAAAAATAAAAGCTTAGACCCTTGGTAGTTACGTTAGCATAACAGACCCACCCCGTATCATCTATCATGAACGTTTACTGACATCTACTGGTCATAAAACTTAACTTGCTACATAAACCTAACAACAGCAATCAATTAACATAGTATAGAGTTATGATTAGCTGTGCTTTATGTGACTTTCACCCACCTGGAAGAAAAAATAAAAGATGAAATGAGATGGCTGGTCCCCAGTGGCTTTACCAGTGTACTACTGCCAACCACCTGACGAAAGCAACAGCACGCACCCAACAGTTGCCCTCCTGCCTTATGTAACGTAACGTTATAGGCTACTCAAATAGAAGTGTATAGAAAATTAATGGGGGGTATCTGTAAAGCATACAAACTTGTGCCTGCCTACATATAAATAGCGAGCTTTTCCCAAAATACTGCTGGTTCTGTGGTGTTGGCATTTCAAATCTGATGCCTGCAGTGCGCCATAGAAGCATCAATTGACGCTTTCAGTGCGTTTGGACAACTGCGTATGTTCAGACATATTTTCAGTTTAAAAATTCCAGACTTTTTTGTAACCTCAATTACTGGATTACCGAAAACAATATTAGAAGCATACTAGATGGTTAGTTGAGTATCAACACTAGACTATCCAAATAAAGTATTAATTACCAATTAATTTTCCATACTTTTCTAGACATTCAAATCCTGTGTAGGAATTCTGCATATGTATACAGTATTTATGTTTACCATACCATTGTTGTTGGTTGTCTGTGCCTTGCGTAGCCAGAAGTTTACATGCTGGTCATCCAGCAGAGACAGACAGAGGGCCAAGGTCAGCAGGTTGAAGAAGTTGTAGTTTCCAGACAAGATGATGAGCAGTTGAAGTAGCACCTACACACCCCAGGAAGGAAAACACATAAAAACCAACAGCTCCAGATGCACATAACCAGGCAGCACTGTGAGGGGAATGGAAGTGATTGGCCTTATATTGGCACAACATGTTACACACAACCCCTTGATAACTGTAGAGTTCACAGAAAATGTGTGAGGAAACAACTTAGTAGCACACCTTGCTAGCTAAGGATTAACAAAATTGCACACAACTTTACACACAACTCACATTCTGTGATAAGGGTTTACTCCTGGATTTCGAAACACAAATTAATACAGAGTCAAGTGCAAAAATTAGCAGTGACTTCAAAAAACAATTGTTATTCTCACCTAAATAGAGATCAGCTGGTTAACCAAGAAAAATAAAAATGATCGACATCACGAGAGAGCACCTAACCTGTATGTAGAAGGCCCCCAGACGGAGCCTGCGCAGTGGGCTGAAGAAGAGGAAGGGCCCGGCGATCTCTATGGTGAAGGTCCCAACCACACTCAGCTTCTGCCACCACACTGGCAACTGCTGGGCAAACCAGGCCAGCGGAGTGGGGATACACTGGGTTTCATAGTGATATGTCAGAGCTGTTAAAACACAATATAAATGCTTTGTTTGAATCCACAACATCAAATGAAAAATGTAATAAGAATCAAATATCACAGAGGCTCAACAAGAACAAGCAATGTACAAAACTGTTAAATTCCGACTGCATTAACAACAGCAGTTTCAATGGCCGAGAGGTAAAGTGAGTTAAATTTACATTTTCAATTACACTAATGTCCTTCCTTCATGGACACTCACCCCTACACACACACACACACACACACACACACACACACACACACACACACACACACACACACACACACACACACAAACACAAAGATGCCTTGCATTCATATGTAATAGATCCCATGTGCAACCACTTTGCTTCCCTCCTTATAAGCATTTGATTTAATTCTAAAAGGGTCACAAATTGGTTCATGTGACAGCAACCTGTGTCACAATTCCTCTAGTAGTGTCAAGAAAAAGGGAACGAAAGAAAAAGATGGTGCAACAAATAGCATGTTTCTTTCCTCCATTAACACACACCTGTAAGGCCCCACCAAGTGGGACAGCGTGATGTGAGTTTGACCACTCCAGAGGCAAACATGAGTCTGAAGAGCAGCCAGCGGAGCAGCCAGAAGGTCACACGATCGTGCTCTCTGACCCCTCGAGACCCCCTGAGCAATGTCAGTGGAGCAATGAGGATACAGAGGAACCCGGTCTCTAGCAGCAGGTTATCCCTGTACGGCATCACGGAGGAGGCGTAAAAAGAAACAATGGGGGGGAAGCAAGAAGAGAGAAAGAGAAAAGAGAGAGGATGAGGGCCCAGCACTGTCATTTAGTTTGTTGTTAACACTGTTGCACAGCAGCAGAGACAAACATGGCTATGATGACACAAACAGTGGGCTGAGGATGGCATAACTGCCAAACCTCTTCATAGTACCAGTGTGTTAATTAAAAAAAATCATTCAGAGGGTCTACCAATCTTCTTGCCCTGTCATATTATCCATAGCACTCACCACTGGAAGTAGAGGAAAACCTGTCCCACCTGAAACAGACACAGAGGGCATGTGAGAGTTGGGACACTGCGATAGTAACTGGAGCTACTGTGACCGAAAACTGCGCAAATCCAATACTGCTGTCTCACCTGGTACAAGGACAGGTAGAACGCCCAGAGGCAGAAAAACACAACGCTGTCTCGGAGAGCCTCCAGCAGCGTGGCGGCGAGGCTCAGCGCGGCCCCGGCCAGGCACAGCAGTTCCATGGCGGTGTGCGTGTCCAGGCCGAGCCGAGGTCCCAGCCACAGCAGGGTGGGCGAGGACAGCAGCTGCTCCCACAGAGGCTTACCACTGTACCGCAGCTGCCAGCGTGCAGGCAGCAGCCCATCATTGCCGTACAGACCTAGAAGTGGTACACATGCAAAGAAAGCATTCAAAATATATACATTTCTGTACTGCACACTGCAGTCAGACTGTTCAATCAGACCTGTTCGACTGTTGGTGTGCAATTCTAAATGAATAATAGGCCAAATAAGGAAATGTGCAATGTTGTCATTGTCAATATTGACTTTGTTTTAATGGCTTGGTAGGGCATAGCTTTTCTTACAGTGATTTTACAGTGTTTCTGATATATGATCTTATGTTTTTGCTTTGTCCTGTGTGTCCAATGTGCTTTGAATTATGCCTGCAAAATACTGCTGAGATGCAGTGTTGTGAGCATGAATAAAAAAAAAAAAGTCAAAGCATATGCACATAAAACCTTGCCATGCACACGTTTTCAGTAATGCGTTTGTGCATTACTATCAGCAGGATCATTGCCTGCCGTCCCAACATAGGCACACCAGCCGGAAGTCTCTATATTGTAACAGCTGGACTTTAACTTGACTAAGAGGAAACCTGTTCTGCTAGGTTTACTAAAATGAAGCTCAATCAACTGGTCAAATATTAGCTGTTGAAGGTTTCTGGGCTGCTGTTACTCATAAGTGCGAAGGGTAAAGATCAGTAACTCTCTGTTCAGGTGGTTGCATCTCCCTCTCTGTAGTAACGTCTGTTGGCAAGCAGCAACAGGTCAACTCCTCTATCTCTGCATCCCGCAGAAACTTCCAGACACTTCGCAGCACAACAAAAGGCGGACGCGAACAGGCAGACGAAGCGCCAAGTTACATGCTAACAGGCTAACACAAGCTAGAAGCGCTCTGACAGGCAGGAGAAATGTCAAATCTCACCTGGCATCTGTAAGTAGAGGGAAACAAAGGCACACATGTAGATGACCGCCATGCACCAGAGGAACATGCGCCGTGGCAGTATGATGTCCCCCATGTCTGCGGACAGGAACAGTTGTTGCTCTCGCTGGAGACTCGCCGCTACCGGGACAACGACGTTTGTAGGGGGGGACGGGAAGTGGGACGTAGGAAACAGATTTCACATAACACCGGGAGACACGTAGCGATTTGGGTTGGGATTGTTGGCAGTCATGAATAATGGTAAATGTGGCCGAACGGCCTCTGGATGTCGCTGCAACTCATTTGTATTGATGCTGCATTCACGTCACATGGGAAAAACCGTGAGACTGCCTTCACCGTTAAAGGCAAGTTTTCTGTAGCGTTTGGTTGCTCCTGATCAGCTTTTATATGCTTAACACACGAGTGATACACCTGAGTTCATGTTTTTACAGCTGACATGCGATGAAAATCATTCATTGTGAATGTAAAGTTTTTATACATTCCGTTGTACGATTTCAGATGGTTGGAAATATGTATCTGTTGTCTTTCCCTTGTGAATTGAATGCAGCACGATCACTGTAAACCTTGGGAGAAAATGATGACCACATACTGTGCGACAAGAAACGGCTAGTCAAAAGCTGAGAAATGAACGTAATAAAACATACAAATATCAGACATTCAAAAGTTGTACTAATTGTACATTAGTCGGAGCACAAGTTGGAAAATGAATTGGAACGGAATTGCAGCTTAGACCATTAGCCATGCTGACTCATGCACCTGTGTTAATATAATTCAGAATCAATGTAGATTGTTTGAGGTCCCCGTGATTATTTAATAAAGTAAATAAACACAAATAAACACAAACCTATACCTAAAAGTAAGAAAAACAAACAGGTGCATCTTGGTTTTACTGGGTTTATTGTGCAAGACTTACCAGGCAACCATATAGAATCATGGCAATAAAAGTGGGTCTTCATGCTGCTAGTCAGAAAGCAACAGGGTCTATATGTACATTCAAGTTTTATAGACAAATATAGGAAGCTGATCACAAATTGGTATAACGGATCAGAGTACCACTACTCCTCTGACACAATATGAGTCAAAACATCAGGATGTCATTGCACATGCAAAATGAGCAGTAAGTTCACCAATATAATTTCATGATGTTACAAAAATACTAAAATATGATTTTAGAGAACATTTACACAAATATGTTTTCTCGTGGCACCTACACTAGGAGATGTCTTTTTTGTTTTCCAGCATTGGACATGAATGTTGGAGTTGGACAGATCAGTAGTACGCAGCAGGACTATCATTCAAAACATGAGCGCCAAAGCAGCAGTGCTGGAGCTTGGCAAAGGGAAGTGAAGCTCGACACCGATCTATGGCTCCCCTTCGTGTTTTCACCCTTCTGTTTGAAGTTAGAAAACGAACTGATCCTAAAAATGCAAGTGGAGCATCAACTTGTCAGTTGCTACTATACAGAGGGGTTGGACGGACAGTTAAGATCTGCAAGGGTTTTCATTCAGTCAAAATTATACCAGCTGAAAGACATTATCCTATGAAATATCCCCAGTGCAAGACCCAAAAAGGCAACATTACATGGCTGAGACTGCATGTCTGTTCCACTTATACTCATCCGACACTCATCCGCTCATTCCAGACACAAGTGAATAAAAGGCATACACATTATGCCATTTTGGTGTTACCATTTTAAAGATAACGACAATTAAAAAAAATAATTTCTACAAGTTATCAATTGTCAAGTACAGTAATTGGACTGCACTGTGATGGCTAGTTCCTCCTTGAAATAAAATTTGCACATCATGCCTGTTATCTTTTCTTATGTTTCATGTTTAGTATAGATACATGTAAATTAACTCACTCCCAAAGCTAGAAAGAAGACTGTAATCTGTGATTGTGTGTCATTATTAATACTTTCTGGAGCAGTTCCATTGACAACCTATAGGACACTTATTTTGGCTTTGAGGAACACTATGAGTGTCCAGGTCGATTACCCATCAACACAGGTAAATGTTCTGATTTAGAACTGCTACTTTTAATATAAATTAAATCTCATTTGGGTTGTATTCAAACAAATATTCTCAACCACCAATTTCCTATCAAAAAAATATAGCAAGATGGCATCACTGATTTGTCTTAGTTTGTTTGGATTCTAGATTTATGAATTCCATTTTAGGGTGGATTTCCATTTTAAAGAACTGCACAAGCCACGGTGAAACAGACATACTCGAATACTTGACTGACAGTCATTGTCTGGCCACTCTAAAATGAACAGATGGGCCTTTGATCTATAAAAGATACTCTAAAAAAAAGAACCTAAAATGAGGGAATATCTAATCAGATTTAAATAATTTCTAATGGCGTATTGTTGTGTCCCTTTTAGCACGGCCATTTAGTGACTCCTGTGGTCTGTGGATGGACAGAGATTGGTCATAGCTGCCTAAAGTGTCACCAGTGGAATGAAGCACGGCCCACAGACAGAGGGATGGCAACAGAGCTTTGGGTGACCCCCGTATGGACGGCTGTAATACATAAGTTTGATGGAGCAAGGTCATTTGGCTGTTATGGTTCCAACCAAAAAACACTGCAATACTCTCTGATGACCAAATTCCCACACTGCCATGTCAGTAACTCCTGCAGAAATGCTCTTATAACATAGAAAATCAAACACACAAGAGACACATCCTGCTCTCCTAAACTACTACAGACTGTTTGTGTGTGTGTACTTGTTCTGAATTACTTGTGTCCTGTAAGGCAGACATAAATCACTCATACTTGGACGGCTTAGACTCAGTGTGTTTATACAGAATGTGTGTCCTTGTAGGCAGATTGAGAATCTGTGTCAGTTTCACGTAGTCCCATCTGTTCCGCTACTGCAGGTCTGTCCGCCGATCGTCAGAGGGGGTGTGGCCTCCTGGTCTATGTCCCTGATGAAGATGACGGCATCACCGCTCACATTAATGAGACACTGAGCCTGGAGGAGGAACCAAGACAGAAGATAAACCACAAGGAGAAACGACACACTGTCAGATCTGAGGAAGCCTGATAACATAAAATGTATAAATGGACCACAACAGGTAAATACTGAGAGTTTTAACTTTCTACCAAAGTGAAAGTAACATAACATGTATAACTTGAATGTGAAACTGAATGTGTGTGTGTGTACCTGGTTCTTGTTGGGATTTTCCATGAACACGCATTCCTTCATGCTATAGGAAACCACTGCATTGCCACCCAGAGCTGCTACATGGGCTCGAACCATTGCGAACACCTCTGCTATGAACGAATGGAGGAAACCGCTCACACCACCCTCCTGCAGAAGGCACACAAACACATGTTCCATGTTCATAAATATGTCTGCACTAGGGTTGTTCGATGTCCCATCGTTTACACATCGTCCAATCAAAAATCTCTGATGGCCGATGACACTGGGCAGGGGGAGGGGCTGTCTGGAGTGGTCCTGTTTCATTAATGTTTCATTCTCTATTTGCTTTGCATTTTGTGGAAAACATCATTTTCACAAACATTTTCCACCTACAGCTGCGCTCAAAAACAGGCTGAACTAGTCTCCCATACTTTTTACTGACTTAAAACAAAAAAGTGAGGAGAATGTGTCCGCTGACACGGCTGAGCATTGTTCTCAACACCGTTTATTCAACTTTTTTGTTGTTTTTGCTAATGGCTACATTGTGAAATATTGCTTTTATAATACTATATTGATGAAAAAAAACAGCACAACCCTTGTCTACAACTTGCATGAGATGACACTTGTGCCTATGTGTGTGGTGTTTTTGCACTCATACTGCTCCTACCTCCCGTAGTGACGTCGTCTCTCTGATAAAGAACATGTTGATGATCCCAAGGTATTTAACGATGCGCGTCCCGGGGAGGAAGGAGAGCGGCGTCATCTTCACCACGGTGACAGAGCTGCCCCCAAAAGAGCGGTTGGAGCGCAGCGAGCGGGAACGACCCTCGGGCAGTGGACTGCAGCGCTCCGAAGACGAGACTGCAGTTACAGACAGAGCAGGGAGGAGGTCCAAAAGAGGGAGGATGAAAAAAAAAGAAAGGAAGGGAGGGGAAAAAAGACAAGAGGGAATGGAGATACCAGAAAACATTCAAAAATAGTAAAAATTAAAGCAGATATGAACTGTGAAGCAGGACGAAATGTGCAATGTGTGGAATGCAATCCTGTGAGCGTGTGTAGAGCAGGAGTCACAAGTGTGAGTCTGTGTGTGTGCAATTGTCTGTGTGTATGCAGTTGTCTCTGTGTATTAGATACACTTGTGAATTTACGTGCAATAGTATGGCTGCGTGGTGGCAAGATAATCACTTGAAAAGCGTGCGCTGCCATGCATGTCATGCAGTCGAGGCGAACAGACAAAGACAGTTACACAGTGTCTGCAGACAGACAGACAGACCTGGGCACAGCTGTGTGTGTTTACGTGTGTGAATACAGTAGGCTATTTGCCATGTGGTGAAGTGCATGAGGAAATATTTATATTGTTTACTTCTGTGAGAGAGAGGCTTGGGAAATGGAAAACGGACAGAGACAGCTATGAGCTGAGCTGGGCACATGTACACGAGCAAGAGTGTGAAAGATGTTCCATCTCCTACTGCAAGGTTGTCTGATGCTGCTTGCGTCCATCAAACCAGGATTAGATTGCAGTTCACTTACTGTACAGCGGGACGGTAATATTACCAGATCTTGTAGAATAGCATCCTCCCCCGCCGTGATCTTTACTGAGCTGTACAATTTCAGCGTTGTAGGATTCAGATGTGAAATGTTTTAGCATTTGTATAGCCCTCTAAGAGCTGGGTAGGTAACAGGAATATGGTCTCACTCTAATGTTGAGTTTACAGTGTGAAAAGAATATCACAGGGGAGCTGAGGGAGGTCAAGGGTTGCCTAGGGTTTCACTCTATTTCAAATCCTACTCCTCCACATATCACAATCTAGGTAAAGTACACCCGCTAAAGCAAAGGCAGAGAAAAATTGAAGGTGTTCCTCCAGCAATTGTCACCATATTGCTGCAGTCCATCCAGCCCTTGAAGATCTACACAAGTGCCTAGGGGAAAGAGGTTGGACATTGAGCAGGACAATCACTTCCTTCTACCTTGTCCATCATCACGGTCACCAGGGCTACAGGGATTGATTTCAGAGCCAAGCTGTTGATTGTGGATCCCTCTGAGGGGCGGGGCTTCAACTTTCACACTCTAGCCAATAAGCTGGTGCTTGATTTACGATGCTCCGCCCCCCAGCGGCATGCATGGAGGGGTGTGTGAGTGTATGCGAGCGTGTGTGTGTGTCTGTGTGTTTGTGTTTGTTTATGAAACTGTGTTCTGTATTTGTGGGTATGATCACCAGAGTGTGCTAGAGACCGTGTCCTCCTACTTGTCTTAACTGATCCGCGTCTTATGGTGTGAGCTTTCAGCCTAAGCAGCTCTAGCCAGGTGCTGCATCTGTCTGCAAAGGAACCGTAATCAACGGAGGGAGCTGGAGAGAACATACACACGCACGCACACACACACAGAACACCAACAGATACACACAGCACACGCACACACAGACCGAACACACACACACACACACGCACACACACACACATACATACAGACGCAATACCAACAACAACAACAAAGAAAAGAAAAAAACACAGGACAAAAAAAAAACGAACAAAAGAAGAACAGAAAAGAACAAAAGTGGATGAGGTCTGGGAGCGGTGCAGGATAACTCTGTCCGAGACAAAAGGATGAGAAATCAAAACAGGGTAGTGTAGTAGTCATGGTAGCAGGGAGGTGGGGCAGGGGGGATGATAGACGAGGAGGAAGGCTTACCTCTGGACGAGATGTTGGCGCACTCTGGGAGACCTGTGAACACACACAAATCATAATCTACCTGTGCACTTGACAGAAAGCAAGCACTGTCAACCACGCACGTCTTACACAATTATTATGTTATGTCCAAATTCAAATGTTCTATATGTCAAAATGCTTCCATCTAGTCCGTAGTTGCTAGGGTGTTCTGGTTACTATGCCCAGGTACTGAGTAATGTGGAAGGACAGCCATGATGCTTTAAGTTATCCATTCCCACCACATCAGTAACACGAACACGTCTTATCTAGGCAACATCACGCTGTCATCTAAATTCACGGCACAAACATAACACACTGGGCTAGGGGACATCACTGTTTATTTACCTGCTGTAGGTACCATAATCAGATGATTTTGGAAGATTTTTGCAGCCGGGGTGAGTAAAGAGACTGTACCTGAAGTGTTAGTGGAGGAGACGGGCACTGCCTGTTAGTGAAGGAGGGCAGATGAGGATGTGAGGGAGCAACGGTTAAAAGTTAAAAGGCTACCTGAGATTTTGGCTGACGGCTGACTGTTGGCGGACGACGACTCTGCGCACAGCTCCAAGGGAAACTGCAGCTGGTCTTCGGTCTCACTGCCTCCTGAAAGACACACACAAGCAGGTTAGTGCTTCAGCCTCATTTCATACTCACACCACAATAGAAGTGATGTGTACCAAACAGACCTTTGATGATGGCCTTGTCTCCTGGCCTCTCCTGAGTCTGGTCCTTGTCAAAACTCATGGCAACTGCTGTCACTGCGACCTGGGAGGGGGGGAGGGAGGGAGAGATACAGCAGAGGGTGGAAAAAGGTGAGAAAAACTGAAGTCGTGGCTATTATTATCTTATGTTTGTTATATACTTTCACTAATCAGAGGTGCAGCCAGGCAGTGTTCATAATGACCATCACCTGTATGAGTTCTTCCTCTGGCACTGCTACAGTGAAGTTGAGATGACAAAGACAGCAGGGGATCATAGAGCGCAGCTTGAAGTACAAACTCTGTAACATACAAATTGAATTGCAACACTTGAACACTTGTCCTGAACAGATTCAAAACAGTAAACAGTAAACTAGTATGAGTCCTGTGGCAAATAGTATAAAGTTCTCTTTATTCACCGTGCCCATTACAAAAGAATGTTTCTTCAGCATTCTGCTAAAATACTTTAGGGGTTGCTTACCTTTAGCAGATTCTCACAGAGGTCAGTGAAGATCTTGTTCAGGCCTTGATTAGTGAGATTGGCATTACTCAACCTAAAGACCCTCACTGATGTAAACATCTGGAAGACAGCGACAGAAAGAAGAGGGAAATTAACAAAGAAAATGACAAAGGATGAAGGTTTTTTTTTTTAAGTATTTGAGGTAATGATGAGAGCATAAGAGAGTGACCTGTAGTCCTGAAGTCCAGTTGTAAATCCCAGGCATGATCTCTGTGTTACAGCTGTAGAAGCCTGGGGACACAAAAGTGGAAATGGAAACAGGGAGGGAGAGAGACAGTGGGATAGAGGGATAACAGCATTTATTAGAGCGCTGACCTGATCAGGAGATAACTGACTGAGCATATGCAGTGAGTATTGATGTATTATAGATACCGTGCCATTTCCAAACAGAGGGTGGCACGTACCTGCAGGGGTAGGGGCATCTGTGAGGAGAGAGTGGATGTCCTCCACAGCGTCTGTGTCATCAATCTAGATGAAGTAAAGCAAACAGAATATTTAACAGTGTTACACACGTCTGTGCTATGAGTGACAGATTTATTTGTATACATACACACCTCCAGGACGAAGGCGTCCTTCTTGCCATGGGAGAGGTCCAGTTCTGAAAGCTCATCTGAACTCTCCGAGTGGGAGCGGAAAAGTCTGGAACGTTGTCTGGACTCGGGGATCGGAGAACCCACTGCTTCCTCTGTCAGCTCCTGCAAACAAGGCACACCGTCGTAGACTGGATATCACAGAGGATGGATGTCACAGAGAACACCAGACCACCAAAACAGCCCCCAGCTGCATCCCACATCTGTCCAGCTAGTAGAATGACTATGTTAATAACACACCACATGCTCACACTCACAAGTTCCCCATCAGCCGTACCACTAGACACACATGGCTATTGTTAATTTGAGTATGGATCTGAAGAGTAAGGAGTGGCGGAAACACACACCACAAAAACATACACGGGTGAGTGTGAAATGGGGAGGGTAGATGGTCATATTACAAATATTATGACACAGATACACAGATACTCATAAATCGAAGAAGGCTTCGATTTATGAGTCTAGAGTGGGTTGCTCTCAAGAGGTGACTCTGGGTTACGCTCATTGCCCTGCTCCCCAACATCCCCAATAAAGAGCTGTTATACAGAGTATAGCTGGTATAGAATTGTGATTAATAGAGTGAAATATTTGTCATGCTTTGCTGCTCAGTACCATGTTTATGCCGTGGAATACCTCGGGGTCCAGGGCAAATAATTTCTTTAATGACCAGGGAGAGACAAGAGGAATAAGTTCATCATGATGCACAGAGAACAGATCGTATATATACATGCCTTTAACACGGGAACAGCCAAGAGTCCATCATCCCCTAACAAACCCCAACAGGTCACTGTTCCCCTCATATTTTATTGCACAGATTTAACACAACCTTGTGTTTAAGGTTTTTCCCCCTCCTGAAATGCTGAGTAATACCATTATTGAAGGAAAAGCCATGGACTGTGGGCCCAGCGGAGTTGTATAACATCCCAAATGACACCTTGGCTGTTTTAGTGTTAAAATAAAATACTACACAGACCTACTTAGCGATGAAAATCTGGTATAATGAGGGGCAGTTTGCAGACTGAATGACAGAACCTGCCTTTCACAGATTCAGTTACTGGTTGGTTATGCTTGTGCTGTGCGTGTGTGTGTCTCACCGGTGGGTTTATTTGATAGAGCTCTTTGTTTTTGGCTATGGTGTCGTTGATCCTTTTCTGGATGGCCAACATGTGGTGCTCATTGCTCAGGTCACCGGGCGTTTTCCCCGCGATCTGGATCCCCCCTGGTGCAGGCAGGGCCGTCAGATATACTCCTGTGGCAGACTGAGCACACACACAGTTTAGGAACGTGTTGCCACAAACTTTGACTTCTCACGCTCACACAAACAGAATGTTAACTTACAGCCAGACCGAGCAGCATGTTCTCGCCAACACTGATCTGTATGCGTAGGCCAAACAGAGCGTTCATGCTCCGCAGCTTCAGTTTGTTCATCAGCTGAGTGTGCAGCTCGTATTCCATGAAAGGCAGCAGGTTGGAGATGGTCGTCGCATTCACCTCTCCCTGGGCCTTCTTCTTCAGACGACACAGTCTGCGAGATGGTAAACATTTGCATTAATGCTCTTTGACCACAGGCATATATTAGTGTTTCAGCCCAAAATGCTAAATATCTATTTTGAGAAAAAATGTAAATGTTACCTGACGTTCATTGTTCAATATTTCAAAAATAAAACTGATTATATCATACAAAATGTTACTATTTTGTGAGCAAAGGGCTCAAGATAGCTAACAACGTCAATAATATTCAATAGTGAGTTTCACTTAAACGTCAGTAATCATGTTGTAGGGGTAGGTGCCACGTTTTTCAAATTGGTAGAATCAGTATAATGTGTGATGACACTATACAATGAAACCATGCTAATCACATAAAAAATAAAAAGCATTCCATGTTTCACCGACACGTGTCTTACCTGGCCTGGATAAGGCAGCCCTTCCCTGTGACAGCTGCTTCTGGTGGCAGGTCAATGGTTGTGAACAGCACATCAGGAACCTTGAAAAATCAATCCACACTTTATTGGCCTGAGTGCATTTGTAAACAGGACAACCCAAGATGTACTGAACAGTAAGAGTGTTTGATGCAAGATAACAAGAATATGTGTTTGAGACCTTCTGCCGTCTACAGTGGTAACAGTATGTGAGCTGGGCAGGGAACGGCATGTTGAGCTCATCATAGGGGATGTGACAGAAGCCGCAGCTAGGGGGAGACGGATCCTCAAACCTGGGGAACAACACACACGGTCTAGCATTAGCCTCCACAGCTCATCAGCAGCAGCAGTGACAACCTCCTACCTATCCAGGGTTTAAATGACATTTCTGAATCAAACATTGCATTAATTTTACACACACAAAGCACAAAAATAACCTGTGGTCACTGCTTCCGATGTCTAGACAGCCTTCACGCATGTATCGAGGATTCAGGATGGCTGCTGTGCCTGATGCTGACAGGATACACACCTCCTCACTAGAGAGATAAAGAAAGAAAGGGAAGAGGATGAGAGAGGGAGATGGAGAGCAACCTTGTGTGTTTACGCCAAGTCAAATTTATTGATATGGCACTTTTGGCAAAGCGATTCAAAAAAAGAGTACAAGGACAAAAATACAGATGAAATCAAGAAAAGAAAAATGTCAGATTGTAAGATATAAGGCCAGAGCTTTTGTGTGTGTGTGTGTGTGTGTGTGTGTGTGTGTGTGTGTGTGTGTGTGTGTGTGTGTGTGTGTGTGTGTGTGTGTGTGTGTGTGTGTGTACATACCAGATGCTGGTGCTCTCGCTGTATCCCACCACAGCATGGCAACCGAGGGCTTTGGCATGAGATTTGATCTCCTGGCGAATCTCCTCCCACCATGCATCCCGAGTCTCTGGCTCATCTGCAAGACAGAAAATACAGAGTCAAACACACTCTCATAGAGAATTTCCAATTGACTGAATTACCTATCAAACCTCACTGAATAATACAGGCTAACAAAGGAGCTAACACTAAACCTAACTACTATTGTCAGCTGAGATAGATGTACTATAAACTGACACAGGATAATTGTCCTAACTAGTTCTTAAGATATTTAAGTATAAGCCCACTTACAGAAAAACTGACAGACTAATATACTAATCTGGCTGCCTTGACTTACCAGGAAATAAAGAGACAGAGCAAACAGTACAGTGTTTTGTTTTTGCTGATGATTATGGGTTCAATGGTGCATCAAAGCAAGCCAAAACCACTTAACCAACTATCAGTTTGTAAAACAATGTGACAATGAAAATGACATTGATTTATGAGGATTTATGAGGATGATGATGAAGGCAAAGTCAGAGGTTAGGTTAGTTTTGTGTCTGCATTGTTCTCATTGGCACTCCTGAAGTGCACATTATCTCAGACCCAAATTGATAGTCTCTCTTCTCCATGTCTCCTTTCCTTCAGCCACAGTGATGGACAGGGGACAAGCAAGCAGAGTGAGAAGTAAACACCAGCCACCAGCCCAGTGTGGGTAAATTTTGGCTGTGACTGGTAAGTTTGTCTATTTGACCAGCCTCTCTGGTAGGCAACAAAACCAGCATCTGGTGGTCCGACTCTATTCTGAAAATCTAGTTGGCTGGTGAGTTTTGGGATGTAAAAGCCACTGTGGCTGGTGTGCAAAAAAAAGTTAGTTTCCTGCCCTGGTGACGAGGTGAAGAGACAAGGAACTAAGATGCCATTTTCACTTTATTGGGATTGAGCCTTCATCATACTCATGGACAATTTATGAAGGCTAAACCATGGGTGTGTTTCAATAGTCTCATGAGGCTTTGTTCCAAATACCACTTCTGCTTCATTTACACTGTTCAGAAGAGCCTGGATGAGTGAAATCCTCACAGTGGGGAGAGATACATTTCACTCATTCGGTAGTTCTGGATCACCGAGTAAAGAAAACGAGAAGGAAGCTACATTAGAGTATTGAGCTGCACCCCATGACTCCCTGGGAAGGCCACATGCTGACAGAGCCCCAGAAACAGAGAGAAACTAGGCTACTTAGTGAGAGAGGGGAAGAACAGAATGGGAGATAAAGGGAGATCAACTGAGGAGATGAGTAAAAAAATGGTTGATGGTCAGGCGTATTAGACCAACGAGTGGGTTCCTTTAGAACAGAAGCAGCATGTCACACAGGCACAGGCACACCAACGTGCACGCTCATGGGCAGAGAAGGGCCATATTCATTCACCACAGAGTCCATAGAGCCTTCTCTAGTTTTGAAGTTAGACAGCACCACTACAACCCCCCCCCCCCCTTTCCATATCATACCTCCTCCATCCCCCAGACTCACCTCTTTCCTTCCATCCCCCTCATACATCCCAGATCCATTCTCGATTCTCTTAAACGGCCACCAACACCCCGTCTGATCATCCTCCCTTCCTTCCATCCATCCCTCTTTCTCTCTTTCTCTCAGTATGAATACGGCCCAGTGAGTTAGGGATGCACATGCCCGGTCAGTGGCTCTTTGTCACGGAGTAAACCTCCTAAACCTCCTCTGGTCTAGACAGGTTTGACCACGATGCTGATTGAGGAAGCTTTAGAACAGCGCTGAGCCAACGTTAGGGGGGAGCTGCAGCTCTTCTGTGCAGCAGGAGGAGCTGGGTGGGGGTATAGGGTCTAGCCAGGCAGGATGGGGTTGAGGATGGGGTTGGGGTTGGGGGGGGGGGTAACACAGCGCATGCTCAACTCAGCTCAGCACACATTCACACAGATTAGAGAAAGGAGAATGGCAGCTCACTGAATTAATCAGTTTTCATCTAGAAACTAGCAGACCAATATCGAATTTCTTTGCAGCAGTACAGCTAGGCTAGTTGTAATATTAGCTTTGGATGCACAGCAGGAGGACAACTGTTTGACAGAGAACAGCCTTTTTTCAGTCCTCCTCCACTTCACTGAGCTGCCATCACTCCTGTGGGTGAGAGCAGTAAAAGGGGGGAAATACCTGCAGTGACACTATTCCAGTCTAGCAGTTTGTATGAGCGCGTGTTACCCAAGGCTGGGCCAGAACACACCGTTAGTACAGAAAAAGAGAGAAAGAGAAAAGAAGAAGAGACAATCTAACAAACAAGCACAACACAACAACAGCACTCCACAGTCACTATGCAAGGACAGACTAAATTCAGGCCTACTAAAACAATCTCAAAGAAAAAGACTGATGAGGAAAAGAGGAGAAAAGAGATGAGAATAGGATACAGGCCTAGCCCTCATTTAGAAAGACTGAAGGAGAAGAGAAGCTATACAAGGGGGCAAAGGAGCATGCAGTAGCGGTCTATCTCTACCATACGCTCTGAGCTTAGTGTTCCTCTATAGCTGACACAATCAAGGCACAGCAACAACGAACGGGGCTCTTCTCAGAATGGTTTGCGAGCCAAACGTGCAATTTGGATCAGGGAGTGAAGAAGACTGTGCAAAAGACCACAGTTTAGACAGGAAGACTACAGTTTTTGTAGATTTTTTAGTAAAAAAACATCCGGGTAGCTGGTTTATATGCCGCTGTTCACATCTGAAAAGAACCCTGCTTATCCTAACCCAGCCCACATCCATCAGTACTCCCCCCTTCTCTAAATTCTCAGACATTCTCAAAGACCATTAAACCCGGCAATGGGCAAAATTACTGAAGCTGCTGAGCGGACTCAGATAGGAAGGAGTCCAACAGCTTCAACTAGCAAACGCTACAGGTCTAAGTCCAATATATAACTCTTATGCAAGACATTTGAGCATATGTCCCATTGCCATCAATGCAAGTCTTACTGAAAAGTCTGCATAATACACAAACATCAGGATTTGGACACAGGGATGAGGAGCCTACTTGACAATCAAGGCAGCAGAGCACATGTAAGACACCACATTTAGCAGGACCTCACCACAGTGCCACCTGCAGCCAACAATACCACACAGCAGAAGCAGCAGCACACCAGAGCCATGCATCACTACTGCACCTCACCTCCAGGGGGCAGCACCATAGTACACAATACAGCACACACACACACACACAGCCATCACACAACTGGCACATACACTACACAACTGGTACATACACAATACAAAAAGCCAGTCAGTCAAACCACATGAGGTGAAAGTTGCCCCTATCCATAAAACAATATTTGACAGAAGGTGAGGTTAGCCTACCGCAACATTTTTTCCATTAAAATGTGAAAATTTCAGATGGAGCCTATGAACGCAACCAGGAACAGCTTTCACCTGCTTTGGAACCAGTAATTCGTACAAAAACTTCAAGAGGTCTCTCAACATAATCTCTCAGGACAATGAACGCTTCAGACTGGGACCATATAAAGGCAAACTGTTCAACATAAGTGGTTAATGGGCAGCATTTGCTGACAGCCAGTTGCAACAAGACTGGACACTCACACAACAGAGATCAATGGAAGAGCTTGTTCATATTATTTAACAGGACAATGGACCAGACACATGAGGACATGGTGCGTTTGTATGCATACAACTCACCGGGGTTGTGTATACGGTCCAGCAGTTTGACAGAGCGAGCACTGACCACCCCACCGACATGAACCAGGAAACCAGGTGGAAAACATGTCAAGGTGAAGAAGGGGAACTCCTGTAGATAGAAAATAACCACATCATTCAGAGGTCACTTTGGTGTGAACACCATGTGGATGCTTTAAATATATATTATGTATAAATAGCAGGTTTGAATGTTTGTTTTGGCTAGGGCTTGAGTTAAAATTTGTTCTTTTCAGTTATTTCTCCAAAGATACATAAATCTACTAGTAACCAAGCATTATGATAAACAAGTTATTGGTTGAAATGATTTTTTCCAGGCCTGGAGAACAATATTTTTCAAAACCCATGACTTTTCAAGGTGGTTTTCAATGACAGTACTGACCCTATAACTATAAGTGAAAACGTATAGAGAAATGGATGTAAAGTGATTTAACAGACACAAAAGGTGGCTACTGTGATATTCAAATTGTTTCTCAAATAAAGGTCTCAAACTAAATGTATTTTAATCACTGATAAAAAGCATTATTTTGAATGATCAAATGGAAAAAGACAGTACTACTGAAGCATATAAGAGAGATATGCATCGTAGCAGACCTAGGTAGCATTACTGAATGGTTGCCGAGTCAGGAAAGGGCCAACATGCATCAAGGTTTGAAATGGATGGTGTAACCCCCATGCAGCCAAGGATTCCCCACTTGCTCCATTCCAGCCTACACGTATTAACAAATGCAGAGGCGTGACCCGACACAAAACTCAAGAGTATTTCATGTAGATCTGAAAGGATTGGAGCAAATGCAATGGAACATTTCTATAAAACTTGGATGTATTGCATCACTGCTTAGGTGACTGATCCAATCTTTTCAAATCTAAATAAATACATTCTTTAGGTTGGAAGTTGAAAGTGAAAGAGGAGTGTACGTCACACACCCACAGGGTCCTGGCTGAGGACCAGGATTCTGCCTTTCATGCTGCTCTCTGTCCACTAACAGGACAGCTGGTCCTCCGCCTCCAGTCAAATGATGTAATGCAAATCCATGCATTCATCGACAAGAGGAGCTGGAAATACCTGAAGTGTTTCTTGGCATCTTCCTGTTCGTTCTAGGTTAAACTGATGACCACCATTAGAGAGAACCAGAGGGACTTTGTCAAAAATGATTTGTGATTTTCAACCATGCAAGTGTATGGGATGAATGACTGGCTTAAGTGGGCAGAAAGCAGGTAGGATTACCATTAGTTTCTTCCCTCTCCGGTGCCCTGGTGTGTGCAAATGAGGCTAGCTATTTGAGCGATTTGACTGACAGCTCTTTCCACTCAGAGCAAGGAGGCAAGAATGAGATGATGAAGTGAGCGTGCTCATTCCCATTGTTGACACAGGAAACCAAACCAGAGTACAAGCTCAGGAGAAGAAGTCAGAAAGGAGGGAGGCGTTCGACATGAGCATCCAGAACACACACACACACAGACACGCACACACACACACACACACACACAGACAGACAGACACACAACCCTTCGAAGCTGAAGGGAACACAACTCCTAGCTTCCACCCCCCCTTAAGTGTCTGTGGGTCTTTTGGAGTGAGGTGGGTGTCAAGCAAACAGGAAAACAAGGTTACATGATCCATTGCCATGTTGCTCAACCCCGCCTCCCCCTCTCAGATCTACAAACAACAGGGGAGGGAGGGGTTAGGAGTTGATTCAAACTGGGCTGTGGCCATCAGCTGGTGAGGGTGTCAGGGGAGAAGTGGAGAGACAGAGAATCACACAGCGGCGTGTGTTTGACTCATGGGACATACCCTGGCGTTTAACAATAACCCAGAGGAGGACGCTCCCTGAGTAGCACAAGTGGTCAAGAGGACAGAGAAAGGGAACATTATTTGCTCTTACACAGACTCACTCCCCATATAAACATTCAACACCTAGCTGTTGTAAATCAGTGAAAGTGTAAAACGTAGTCTGAGATTGAGAAGCTCTTTTTTAGTGTGTGTGTGTGTGTGTGTGTGTGTGTGTGTGTGTGTACAAGAGTGTGTGTGGGTGTGAGTGCTGTCGTACCCTCTGCTCTAGAGCCGTCTGCGTCTGCTGTCTGAGGAGGGTCTTCAGAGGCCCCGCCTCCTTCCCGGCGCTGCCCCCGCTGCCCATTCCTGATCACAGAAGAGAGTCTTGCTTCAATCTCATCACTTCTAGCACACAGGTCAGTGGACTGGAGTGCCAGTCAAGCTGTCAGTTGATTCATTGTACATTACAGTGAATATTATAAATCGAGTGCAATTGCTGGAACTGTATGCAACATCTGAGACTAAGAGTAGCACATATACCTGCTCCATCTTCATCCTCAGACTAGCCTGCTCTTCCAATTTTCTCCTATACAGAAACCTAAGAACTGGGCATGCCTGACAAAAGCATCACACCACATGCTGGGGTGGGGAATCCTAAGTAGGAGGCTCAAGGTGAGTCAGTAGTGTTGCTTCTCAACGGGCACAGGGCAGTACTGCCATGCATGTTGGGTTAGTGACTAACTGGGACTCCAGTGAAGTGGAATTGGGTGGGAACAGTGCTGCTGTTGACCCATTGTGCAATTATATAATTCATATTCTACGCAGAGTCTGTTGTGACACACGTTCACCCCACAGATGCTGTAAAGCAGCTGTGAGGCAGTTATATTAGAGGCGCTCACAATGAGGAACTTGTTCAAAATGGCGGTTCTGTTACGTGAGCACACAGCAGTCCTACTATACCGGAGACTGCCAGCAGCAGGTCCTCACTGAAGGACACACTCTTTCTCAGCGTGGAAGAGCCTGTGTGGGTGGAGTAGTGAGGGGGCGGGGTGGTGGCTCTGGGGGCAGAGCCATGACCACAGCCCACTGACCCAGAACCAGGAAGGGGCAGAGAGTCTGTGGAGAGGGTGGGGGAGCTGGGGCAGAGGAAGATCCCAGGCCTGCGTCTCACTGGCTGGGGCCTCACTATCCAGCAGAAACAGATGGAGGGAGCACAGAGAAAAACAGAGATATTGAGAACGGAAAGGTAGAGCGATGAGGAAACTGGGTAGAAGCACCACAACTTAGGAGGGAGAGAGGAGTGTGAAGGAGAGAGAGATACTGGAAATGAAAGAGAGGAGCAGAGAGAAATGACATACATGAGACAGATGCAGAAAGAGAACGGGTTAACACAAATGAAAAAGTGAGTGAGAGGAGGAAGGGAGGACAGAATAGAAAAGAGAGGGCAGAATAGAAAAGAGAGGGAGGTGAAAAACGAGAGCGTCAAGAAAAACAAAAACAGCAGAGAGAGAGGCGGGTATTGAGAGAGGGAAAATAGAGTCACAAGATCACAAGAGTGGGAACAAAGGAGGGGGAGGTTGGAGGAGTGCTGGTCCCTTTCAGAGGGGTGGGGCTCTTGTAGGCAGGTGCTGGCGTTTATGGTTGAACTGGGTTAAAATGCTCTGACGTTGTTGTTTGAATGAGCTTACCTTTTCCCCCAATCATTAACCTTAAGGGCTGCTAATGCCGAAGTGACTTTTAGATCAACAACAGCCCCTCATGAGACACAGTGCTTCTATCCACAACAGCAGAGGGCAGGGACTAATACCAAGAGATCTGGTGTGTCTTCACACTATTAAACTTGCTGCTTATATACAGTAAATTGAATGTGATTTACTGTACTATGTCTTTTTACAGCAAGTCTACAGCAAATCTGATGAAGACACACCAGGCCACTGAGGAAATGGGGAGGATGGGACACAGCTAAATAAACACGACACATCACTTATGATAAAATAACAACTTTCAAATCAACCATGAAAAAAACAAATCATGTGAAAACCACAACCACAGTAGCACCACAGTGAGGTGGAGGAGAGGGAAGGGATGATGGGGGGAGGGGAGGGGAGGGGCCAAGTGTGGTCTTACCCGTCTTGGGCGTCAGACTGAGGTCAGTGTCTGATGAGGAGGACTGGCGGCTGCATGGCTTGGAGGGAGAGAAGGGGGGAGGAGAGGAGGAGGTGGTGGGGAGGGCTCTGAAAGGGGTGGGTGGGCCAGAGGACGAGGCCAGGTCCTCACTGAACACCGGCCTGCCAGGAGAACATGACACACACACACACGTCAGTCACCGCCTCACCCTCTGAACGTGTGTGTGTGTGAGTGTGGGTGGGAAGAGAATGTGAGGCGAAGTAAGGTTACATTATGTGAGAAAAGTGAATTTTGGGTGTGTGACTTGTTTGCTTTGGGTGAGGTGTGTTTGAGGTGCTACGTATGGCTGGACTGCGGAACAGAAAAGCAAGCATATGAAGCAGGAACAGATAAACACAAAGGGAAAACGCCCACATCAAAACAAAAGAAAGAAGCAACATGGCAGAACACAAAGAGGGCACAAGATAGAAGGGGAAATCCAACAAACAAACAAACACAGAGGAGGGTGAGCTGAAGCATGTGTCCCAGTAGGGTAGAGCGAAGGTCAGGTGACTGTAGGTGTCATCGCCTCTTCCTTGAGGCAAAAGCCATATCTCATACCAATTTTGTTTACGAGCAACCGATGAAAATGCAGAACAATGCAAAGGGGAACCTGACTGGGTGGCAGATGTCCGCACTGGACCAGTTGAAATAGTGGAGAGATTTCGGGCTGGTATCAAAGTGTGGTCTTTCTGTGAGTAAGGTGTAAGGAAGGGGCCCATTCCATAATACTTAGTTGTCTGTTTCACTTCTTCTCTCTTTACAAGATCGTTGTATCGCTACTGCATGCCTGTCAACAACGTATTCACTTTCCTGCTTCCTTATGAATGTCATAGCCTGTTCTTTTCTGTTTCTGTAGCTACCTCTCTTGCTTGCTAATCTATTTCCTTTCCTGCCTCTGCGTACCGGTGAAGATGAGTGTGGGGACAGAGACAGAGAAGTTCTGGGACAGTCTCTGGGAGCTGCAGGCCGAATGCACTGGACTGTTGTGGGTGGAGCGACATCCGTGGGCCAGGGGAGACCTGGGCCAATCAGCACGTAGAGAGGAAGAGAGAGGACCAATTTGGACACACGCAGCAAGAATCGTACCAATCCAAATGTAGCGGAGCCGGAGAGGAAGAGAGAAACGCACACAGAAACACACACCACAACATTGCGACAAAGAGAAAAAGAAGACAAAAGGGGAAAAAAAGATGGCAAAGACAGGATTTTTGTTTTCACTCCCTCTCTTTGCTCCGCTATTCCATCTAAAGCCATGTGTAAGCAGCAGGAAACTCATGCATAGCTCTCAGTTAAAGATCTCTGTCTCACGCAGATACAAACACCAGGGATGCAAACACATCAGGGGTCAAAATGGTGACAAAAACTCAAAAGACACATTAAAGCTCGGTGGATCCAGGAGCATGCTCCCCTGGAGAGAAATGTTTGAAGAATGACTGTTTAAAAGCCTATGTCTAGTTTCTTTCTTTTTTTTTTTAAGAGAATATCAAAAACTAAGTCATTAGGTCAAGTTTGTGTCACTACAAAATCAATAACTTTGGTTCAGAGGACGAACAGTTATAAAACAATGAATGAGCAGAGGAGGGTAGAAAATATGTAGGTTAATTTCATTCTTTGTAATCTTGTGAAATGTTTTTAAAACATTGTTTTGCTGTTTGTCAACCCAGAGATAGGAAAACAATCCACACAAATCGAAATGATTTTGTTATTTTGTTAGTGTGAAATCAAGGCAAAGACACACCGCCAGAGGAAACACATTTTTCAGGGGAAACAAATTTTGGCAAAACACTGGTCTCCCCAAATTGAATTGGATAATCATTACATCCCCAGTAGTTCCGACAGTCACTACAGAATAAATGACAGAAGTGAAAGAAATAATACTAGAGTGGGGAGAGAGAGAGTGACAGAAAAAGGGGAGAAAGGAAGAAAGGGAAGGGAAAAAGACAGAGAGAGAGAGGGAAAGCAAAAACCCTGCACTTCCAGTCTATAAGCCGACATCCAATTGGTTAAGGTGACTGTTCTGATTCTGAGAAGATCATCTGACTCACAATTTTTTCCCCACTCATCACTTGGTTGATTAACAGATATTATTAGAAATTATTGTCTCACTGAATTTACACAATTCACATGGGTGACCCATTTCAAGATCAGAACAGTGAATATCGCCAAAAGGTGACAAGTTTGCATCCCTGATATACACAATCCCAAACACACTGACACACAGATATGCAAATACAAACCAGAGGCACACATGCACTTAACTCTGGCTACGCTTACGTTAACTGAATGAAATCACAAACTACTTCGACCACTCAACAGCCAGGGTGACAACAACAGAGCAAGATGAAGGAAAGACTGTGAAATGCCGACCAGAACACAGACGTGCCAGATACTCACTAAGAGACGCAGCACTAGAACATGCAGAGGCAGAGCAGAAAGCCATGCAAGAGCGGTCTAAAAGAGCAGACAAGGGAGGGGGGGTTGAGGATGGCTGTGTGTGTACATGTGTGTGTCTCAGGATATGTCATGTGCTGTTAGTTTCATGATGTAATACACATGATGCAATAGACACACAAACTACAAAGGGGAATCAAAGATACTGAGACACACACAGGAGTTATTGCACAGACTAACGCACGCTAGTCCCCCCCCCCGCTCTCCCTCTCATGCGCACACCCCAACATTCTCACTAATTTAGAGTCAAACACGCACATAAGAGGCAGGATCCATGCTTGTGTCGTTGGTTCATACTCACTCCTTTCCATCCTTAGAGGGGGAATTGCAGGCATTGGAAGCGGGTGCTGTGTTAGGGTGCATGTGTGTGGTGGTGTTGGGAGCGGTTCCAGAGCTGAGTTTGTCCAGTGTGCAGGCGGTACCTATGGCCCGGACCACCAGGCCCGACTCTCCCTCCAGGTCGAAACACTGCAGGTATCCCACCACAGCGTTCCCACCCATCTCCAATACCTTCAGTCCTATCTTCCTCTGCAGCTCCCCTAAGGTGGGGGGGGGGGGGGGCAAGTTAGCCAGAAAATGATAGGGAAAAACAAAATGCCACTTACTCCACAGCAGTCCCTGTCTTATCTGTGAGGTTTACTGCGAGTCGTCCTACCAGACATGAGAGAGATGAGCCTCTGCCTGGCCTCGTTGGAGGCCCGAGGGGTTCTGATACGGTCGATCCACTGGTACTCTGGATCTTCGTTTACAACGAGTTCCTCCACAAACCCGTGGACCATCGCTGCCCGGTAACACCGTGGAATGGACATAGCTAGCATACGGAGGGGAACAAACACCACAAAAATCAAATGCCTTGACATTAAAGGCAAATGCTTCTCTTTTAAGTGATCATTCTTTGATTAAAGGAACGCTGTCAGGACATTATGGCTCTGAATCTTGCACTGCTTACTATTTGCTGCTTGTAATTTTGGTGATCTAGGAAGCTTGTTGTATTATTGCTCTGAATAAGAGTGTCAGCTAAATGCCTAAAAAACTGAAAAATTGAAATTATTCTCTCTGATTAAACATAACATCACATATTCCTATATGGGTATTGCTCATATCCACCATGTCAATCTGCTTTTTGCAGATAAGAATTCTAACTCATGATGCATTTGCAAACTGTAAACAAACATAGTTATGTAAGGAAAGGCAAGTCAGACTCACTGCAGAAGAACTTGACCCCACAGGAAGATTGTCTGAAGCGGTTCAAGTCATTGAAGAGGTCCACTTTGACGAGGACATTGATCTCCCCTCGGATACCTGATAGCAAGTAATACATGGAAAGACATTACAGTAAGGAACAGCAGTGTCTAGAATATAAAGATGTGTTATGATAATGATAAGAGTTGACTCCTATACCATGGATGGTGTCATAGATGGGAAACCAGCCAGAGATTATGGAGGCAGCCTCATTGCACAGCAGCGGGTCAATGTCAATGTAAACTTTCCCTATGGCATCATTAGCACTGTAAGTGTCGTGGTCCAACACAGTGATTTGCAATGGCTCATCCTGCAAGTCCTCATCATCAACCTAAATAGCCAGATAAGGAGAGGGAAAGAAGACCAAGGGAAGCAGAGATAAAGACAGAGTGACAGAGTGAAAGAGGGATTAGTTCAAGGCAACAATTCGTCCATACTGTGATTCAGTAAAACAAGTTACTGAAACTGCCTAGCTTCTTTGTCATTTCAAAAGCACCTCAAAAGACAGAACTCTGTTCATGACATTTTACCTCAAATTTGAACCACTCTGAGTTCCACTGTGGGTTGAGGGATTTGGGAAACACATCTGTTTTGAAAGTTGTGTTTCCAAACTTGACCTGGAATATATAAGGTGAATGTGATACATCTTTCATTTCCATTTTGATAAATAATAATGAACCCCAATTTACGTTAAATCCGAAGTTGAAATTTGATGTATGGTTTCATTAAAAAAAAAAAAAAAAAAAACCTTCTTCAAGCATCCTCACCTACCTCTACAAAAGCATCAGTAAGGTCACTGGCTCTGTCCATTACAGGCAAGTGGCGTCCTGCCACAATTTTGGCCTTCAACTTCCCTGGCATGATTCAATTTTAAGTTGATCTGTGAAGAAAGCAATAACAAAAATCTATCAGTTGCTTTACAGCTGAAACCTACTGTATCCGTTGGTGGCATAGACTAACTCAGCAGTGAATAGCTGGGGCACTTGATCACCATGGCATGTCATATGTTGCTGACAGTGCGGAGACCTGTAATCCAGTGAGGAAGTCCATGAGACATGAGAACCCCTTTCCCTGTCTGCACGTTCACTAGCTAACGAGCTAGCTAACGTAGCAGCCGTTAGCTACACGAGAATTGTGAGTAAGCACATCTGCGTGTTACTCTAAATAGCTAATCGGCTCTACCTAATGAACGACTGTAAGCTAGCTAACTTAGCTTGTGAAAGTGACAGCTACGATCAGGTAAGGTAGCTTATGTTAGCAACGCATGGCTAGCAAGAAAAGCTGCTTAGGTTAACTGCATTGCAGTCAAGTGTCTCTCGCCCTATACCTGATCGGCCATGTTTTATAATCCTCCTATAATACCACCAGCAATAACGTTACAACAACATTATTTTACTGATTTCGGTGCAGTCAGTATCATGCTTACCAGTGCTACAATATCAAAAGACAGCTGTCAAACCAGCAGCAGGCTTGTTTTAGGCGGACATTGTTGACAGCCCACTCGTCTGACCTCCGCGTCTCTCCCATAACATGAGACGTTTGTCCCCAGAAGACCAGGCAGGAAAGATGTCACTAAAGTTAAAAAATATTCACCAAATTATATTGCAACGAAAATCTGTTACTCCTAGATAATGTTACAGATGTACGGGTAACCTTACAACTGACCTTATATTTTATTAAACATTTCACTAGTTAGCTCGTTAGGCCAACGGAACGGCTAGCTGCTAGCTTGGTAGAGCTCATGATGAATGGACTTCCAGGGGTTAGCGTATGCTGCCTTCAAGTGCTCCTCGTAAATTCCTGCTTCTAATTTCGTAAGTGGCAAACACGGCTTGTCATGCAATGAAGTGCATTTGGTCTGAAATAATGACATAATAAACCATGTAACTTTGGTGGCTGTTGTTTTAAATAAAAATTTAGATATGTCATTGTTACCATCAACTGTTGACACCGCTTCCATCACACCCTGAATGTCACATTTTGACAGCTTGGATATCATATGCTGCCTTCAGTGCGCCTTGGTATGGAGGACCAAAATAGTCACACTTAAATAAATGTGTCAGTGAAATAAATAATTACATAAATAAATACAGAAATACATTAATAAATTAATAATTGATTGATTGTTTTCTTTTAATTTAAAATTATTAAATAATATTATTTTATAATTATTGTTTTCATAATAACATGACTATGTTTAATTTTATTTTTATTTCATAAAAACTTTTTTATTTTTCAAATGGCTTTTATTTTCAATTACATGATGATATTATTCAGAATGTTTTCAGAGTGGTTCTTTTATTTAGTTTTTTCTTTTTTACCTTTTTCTTTTTTCATTGTTCCTCTTTTTATTTCATAATAACACTTTTCATTTCATAATGTCACTTTTCATAATGTCTCAGCCTCTGTCAATCAAAGTGAATGGGCAGGATCTATTTGCTAATTGGGTAATCCTTTGCAATCGATTATTTTGGGGGCAAGAGGCTGGTCTTGCCCCATGGGCCAAATGACGTTAAAAAAGTCATAACATTATGAGAATAAAGTGGTAATTTTGAGAAAAAAGTAAAAGTTTACTGTTACCTTAGTGTGCCACTTTTGGCTTAGGATCTTTTTAGAACTGCCTGGGGGATGAAACCTTTCTTAGCTTTCATGTGCGGACTGGGAGAAGAGCTTCATTTTTTTAGCAAAACACTGGCATCAGGTTACTGGTAATTAACACATTAAAGACTACACGACTTTTTGGGAGCCAATATATGAAAATCATCTCTGTGTCTCTTGTGCATAAATCTACCTTGTGCGCTTGCTAACGCTTTAGCATACAGTATGTTAAAGGACAACTCCAGCGTGATTTGAGTTTTTGCTAATTTTTGACATATTACATACCTTTAATGTTGACTGTTTTTATATGCATGTGCCACAATGAAAGATATTTTAAAATCAGTTTTGTCATACCACTCGGGCTCATTCACTCCATCACTGTGAAGGAGAGGCTGCCAATCGCGTTTTGCAAAATTGCTCTAGAACGATAATATCAGGCTAAAAACCTTTACATTTTTAAAGAAGTTCTGTTCCCGGTTTCATATTAGTGTTCAGGAACACTGCAAGAGCTACGACGAGACAGACTTGCCATTTTCTACTCGTAAACAAATATACCGTTTCCGGGTCATTACATGTCCGATTTCTGCATTTTCCACTCCAAAATAAAACTTTAACCACTAGAACACAACAACTATAACAACTTAAATCTGGAGTCAATCGGATTTAAGTTTGGTCGGTCGGCCGGTCGGTCGGTCGGTCGGTCGGTCGCATGCAACACATGCAATGAGTCATATACGTTCTTCAAACACAAAATGTTTTATGGTTTAGCACAATAGCCTCTTACTTTAATGTCTGACAAGGTTGGAGAACACTTTGGGAGGGACCGTGCCTCCATGCAGAATATTTCAAGATCCTTGATATTCTTAGGTTTGTGCTTGTGGACTGCCCTCTTCAATTCAGAACGCAGATTTTTATTAGGGTTCTGGAGACAAGATGGCCATTGCAAAACGTCAATTTTGTGTTCCCGCGACCATTTCTGTGATGATTTTGATGTATGTTTGTGGTCGTTGTCTGGTTGAAAGGTCCTTCCACAGCCAAGTCTCAACCTCCCGGCAGAGGCAACCAGGTTTTGGGCTAAAATATCCTGATACTTAGTGGAATTCATTATGCCATCAATCTTAACAAGATCTGGACCACTAGCAGTAAAACAGCCCCAAAGCATCAAAGATCCTCCACCATATTTCACCGTGGACATCCGGTGCTTTTCCTTGTATGCAGTTGTCTTTTGTCACCAAACATGCCGATGGTGTGCATGGCCAAAAAGTTCCATTTTGGTCTCATCTGACCACAACACACAATTTCAATCATAGTTCCAATGATGCTTGGCAAAGTTCAGGTGCTTCAGTTTATGGGTTGCATTCAGTAAGGGCTTCTTTCCTGCAACCCTTCCAAAGAGCTTATTGACATGGAGGAGGCGTCTAACTGTTGATTTTGACACTTGATAACCTCAGCATTCCACTCAATTGTGCAGTTGTGAAACTGTGATCCTTGGGTTCCTCTTTGCCTCCCTCACCAACTTCCTCACTGTTCATGGGGACAATGCATCCTCTTCCTGGTGAATTTGCAACTGTTCCAGATTTCTAAAACTTTTTGATTATTGCCCTGACTGCTTAGTGGTATTTTACTATATGTCTCCTCTGAGTTGAAAGCTCTCTCAAAGTGATGGATGACAAATGGATTTTACATGTGTGCAACCTCATATTTTGACCCCAGAGAAACAGGAAATTATGAAAGCAATACAGTTTCTGGATTCTGAGATCAATAAAAAAATAAATAGACTTTTATTTATTTTATACAATAAATTTTGTTCATTTTCGTGAAGGGTGACAATAATTCTGGAGTTGACTGTATATGTATCATGCAATTCCTGTATGTATTCCTGTATTACAATGCATCAATTCACAGTAAATGAAAAAAACAATTGATTGACATGGACTGATTGCAATGCAACACTGAATTTATTTTTTGCAGTGGGATTTCAGTCCCTTTCTGTTTCCTTGGCTGTTTTCCTCAGTGTTTGGAACAGCCGACGGAAGAAGCGGACTCTGTTCTTCTTCTTCTTGGTCTTTTTGATCTCTGAAAAATAAAAGAGGACAATCAATGCCTCAGTTCATCTTGATGGAAGTAGACATGAGCTACAGTGTGAGCAGACCTGATGAAGAACTCTTACCTGATGTGGTGTCAGAGGATTGTTGCACCTCCTCTTTCTCCTCAGTGCCAACCAGGCTGCTGGTCAAGCCTTCCTGGACTGGAGTAATGGCAGGAGCTTCAGTAGGGATGGTCAGAGGAACCAGAGGAGCTTCAGTAGGGAGGCTCAGAGGAACCAGAGGAGCTTCAGTAGGGAGGCTCACAGGAACCACAGGGGCTTCAGTAGGGAAGCTTAGACGAACCACAGGGGCTTCAGTAGGGAAGCTTAGACGAACCACAGGGGCTTTAGTAGGGAGGCTCAGAGAAACCACCGGAGCTTCAGTAGGGAGCTCAGAGGAACCAGAGGAACTTCAGTAGGGAGGCTCACAGGAACCAGAGGAGCTTCAGTAGGGAGGCGCAGAGGCACCACAGGAGCTTCAGTTGGGAGGCTCACAGGAACCAGAGGAGCTTCAGTAGGGAGGCTCAGAGGAACCGGAGGAGCTTCAGTAGCGAGGGTCAGAGGAACCAGAGGAGCTTCAGTACCTAGGGTCAGAGGAACCAAAGGAGCTTCAGTAGGGAGGCTCACAGGAACCAGAGGAGCTTCAGTAGGGAGCGTCAGAGGAGCCACAGGGGCTTCAGTAGGGAGGCTCACAGGAACCACAGGAGCTTCAGTAGGGGGGCTCAGAGGAACCAGTGGAGCTTCAGTAGCGAGGGTCAGAGGAACCAGAGGAGCTTCAGTAGGGAGGCTCAGAGGAACCACAGGAGCTTCAGTAGGGAGGCGCAGAGGCACCACAGGAGCTTCAGTTGGGAGGCTCACAGGAACCAGAGGAGCTTCAGTAGCAAGGGTCAGAGGAACCACAGGAGCTTCAGTAGCGAGGCTCAGAGGAACCACAGGAGCTTCAGTAGCGAGGCTCAGAGGAACCACAGTGGCTTCAGTAGGGAGGGTCAGAGGAACCACAGGAGCTTCAGTAACGAGGATCAGAGGAACCACAGGAGCATCAGTGGGGAGAGTCAGAGGAACCAGAGCAGCTGAACCAACAGCAGAGTCCATTTCTGGGCTTGGTGTTGTGTCCTCTTCCAGGCAAGGCTCTTTGCTCAAATCTCCATCAAGGGGGGTGGAGTTCACGGCTCCATCCACTACAGCTGGCTGGGTGGAATCATCTAGTTCCACCTAAAGAGGGAGAGAAGTAGGGCTGGGTATCGGTACTCGATACCTTTAAGATATCGACCGAAATAACCCAGTACAAAGTAGTATCAAAACTTCTCCAGTCAAACGATATCTGCATTTGATACTTTTTGTACACAGATCTAGAAAAAAATGACTATTTGTATGGTTTTGCTCGCAGCCAATCACTGCAAGCGTTCTTCGATTTAATGACGTAAAAAACGTTTAAATCGAATGAAGTACTCTATTGGTATCGGTATCACTTTAAGGGTACTGGTATTGGTACTGGTATTGTAATTTTTTAAATGATACCTAGCCCTAGAGAGAAGCCATTTGAATTTTAGAAATTTATTTTTTTTCTTTTTTACTATGCAGTATCAGTATCCAGCTACTCGATCATACATCTGCGCAGATCTTCTTACCTCTTTGGTGGTCAGCACTTGTTTCTGTGGCTCGAACATCACACAGATTTCCCCTACTGTGATGTCAACGATCCTAGTCAGCAGCTCTGGCTCAAAGCGCTTCAGCTTCTCAAGCAGGACATCTGGAGTGTACTTCTCTCTGACCTTGTTCTGGATAGAAAGGACCTTCTCATCCCGGATGGAGTGGGAGAATGCGGCCTGGCGGTCCGTGGAGGTCAGAGAGGTGGAGAGCTTATCCTCAACGGCCTTTGTGAGTCCGACAGCCAGGTCGCTGAGCTGCAGCGGGGGTACAGACGAGAGGATCACCAGAGTTCTCCAGATAGTTATACTGTCGCCCCATTATTGCTATCGTTGATGATCGTTGCTGGTTAGTGCCATTTTTAATAAACGCTGCATACACTGTGCAGAATACATACAGAACAGAGACTAAAGTGGACATCAAACATTAAACCGGCATACTGGCATGGGGGTGAGTAGATAATGACTGAATTTTCATTTTTGGCTGAACTATTCCTTTAACATTAGCAGAGTTGATGATAGATTGAGTGGTGGACTGTCTCACCGCTCCCTGAGAGATTTCTTGCCCTGCTCCACCAGCATGTGTGTATAGTGGCAATAAATGGCTTAAATGGAAATATCAGTTGTCCCTCCTACATTCGTATTGATGTACCATGGTGATGCTCAATCTCCTGTGAACCAATCCTAGAAATAGATTCTACTGTGTGTGTGTGTGTTTAATGCATATAAATATATCTTGGCCCAAAAACCAAGAAGAAAGAAGAAATCTGCTGATACGTCTCCAGTCCTACATCACATGGAACCTACTGATATTTATTTTCAGTGCTGGGCTGCTGGGTGAGAGGGTGACATTTTCTCCTGAAATAGAACAATACTCTGCCAGGTGGATTTGTCTGAATTAAATCATAGAGCCTGGAGCTTGTCATCTGCTGCTCTGTCCCATGGGGGAGTGAGACCATAGGTTGGTATTTTTGGTCAGTGTGTAGCTATGAACGCAAATATTCATGCCATCCCAGGAACTATGAAGAGGGAGTCATCAATCAAGATTAGGTTACATGTTTGTATGAGCGGCCATGTGTGTTAATACTCTATCCCTTCCTCACACAGACCTATTTTGAAGGTTAAAACATTACAGGCTCCATTAGAGGAGGTGAAGGGTTTTTTCTTCGTTATTTTTTTGTTCCTAGCTGGAGTCTTGTCTGCACTTGTAAAGACAGCGATCCATCCGTTGATGCAGTCTGACCCTTCAGTCCAGTGGAATATGTGAATAATTGCAGCAGGACTGGAGGATGAGTTAGAGGAGAGAGGGGTGGGGGGAGGGAGACGTTGATCCCAAAACGGACACAGACCAATGAAAAAGCTCATTTGCATCCTGTCTGGGGTGAGGAGGATTAACTCACCCTGACTCTAAAAAAAAAAAAAGAACTAAGCTGCCTTTGTTTATGCAGGCGCACTCAACATTTCATCACTCTCACAGAAATGCAACAGGCCAGAGGAGGTTGACACCATCAAGGTTGACACTCACCGCCCTTAAAAAGATGGGAATGGCTTAAGCTTTGTTTGTTTTTTACAAAAATAGGCCAAATAAAAAAACTAAACTAATATTTACTTTCTGCATCATGCCTTACAAATATCCATCCTGTCACAAACCGCACACATACCATGACCCAAAGGTGACACAGTCCCAGGCAAAGGCCAAGTATTGAGTTTCCCTACAGTGGGATAGGTAGCTTAGAAGCAGGAGGAGGCTTGACTGACCCGAAAACGGCATTTAACCACAATTATTTACATAGAGAAGAATGCTATTGAATTGAAGGGTTTCGTATATAAGAGAGCTGGGGTTTGAAAAAAGAGAGAGAGACAAGGGGACGGAGTCAAAAGGGACAAAAATATCCTTCAGCTTGTCCATCATTTGCAACCCATTCCTATTACTGTATGATGGAGGAGACACCCATCTCATGAGCATGAGCTCCTTGCAAATCTGTACGCACCTCACACACATCCCATCTACCTACATCCCACACCGGTGTACCGGTGTCTGTAAACTATGCAAAACAAGTAGGAAATGAGTGGAATATGAATTACAGTTAACATGTTGGTGGAGAAAGTTTCATACTGCACCCAGCCACCCCAGGTGGATGATCTTGCCTTCACTCAGCTGTCAAATCTGTAAATATATCAAATGTGAAAGCGTCCCATTACTTCCATTTAGGTCTAATTAAAGCAGTGCCCTTCAGAGTGATCACTCATTGTCCCTCGTTCCTCTTGGCTTTAATTTCAGACTAGTGGATGACAGGTAAGTGACGCTCCCCCCCTTCCCCACTGGTTGAGGCCTAGGATAGACGAGGACTGGACTGTGGTTTAACAATGGCTGTGCTGCCTGATGGGGGGGGGGGCACAGCATTGTGTGGAGGACAGACATAGCAGCAGAAAGGTTACTGAATATATAGCACCATGACATCTGCTGTGGAACACCTCTAACAGAGAGAAAGGCTGATCATGCCTTTGTGTCACTGTCACACACACACACACACACACACACACAAATACAGAAATACATTGAGTGGTTGAGGAGAGTTCTCATTGGGTTGGATTCCATTACAAAAAAGTGCAGTAAAATAAATTTCTGAAGAATAGGACAGCAAAACTTCATGTAGGATTATTACAGTGATAGTGATAGAAAAATACCATAAAATACGACAAGGTCACTATAAACTCACTATTAAGTACCACAGGCACACTGTGACTGATTATAGGAATATTATAATGATTTTTCATTCTTTTCCTGTGTTTCACTTCAGATGAAGTTGTTGTGTCCAGGATTTGGCTGCTCAGTAGGTAAATGTCTCATTTCATTTTCAGATTGAGACCCGCCCGGTTCGTTGATAGGACTTCATCCTCTCCGGTAGAGGTGTTAATCTCATCAGTCACTAACGAGTTGCTGAGTTAACAAGCGGAGCTTTCCCGTTGATCCCGCATGACCGACCAATAATTTCTGGTGGTGGGGCTGGGCGGGTCAGCGTGTGTTGTCAAAGATGTGGAAAAAGAGAAGAGCTCTTACGGTGTCCCTATTTCACACTCACACCATCTCAAGGGATAGCCCATGCCTAATTGCTGGCTAGGTTGTGCATAATTAAGGTTTATTTGGACCATATCACGCACAAACCTAAACTATTGTTAACGTTCAAAGCTAAACGTTAAGCTTTTGTGATGGGTTTTTGATAAAGACACGTTTGTTTTAGTTCTGTAACAGACCGTCCTTATCAGGAGGTAAAGTGGAAGTAGCCTAAATCCACATTTTATGTGCGCCTTCTGGCACACAACGAAGATGATATAAAAATTCAACAAAATGAACTCTTTGCCATTTCTTGGGCATAAATTGTCCTATTTGTCATATAGTTAGAATGAGCTAAAAAAGCGAAAAAGTCATTTTTTCTCTTCAGTGTGACTCGTCCACTTTTACAAACTAGAAGGCAGACCATTTTTCCACTCTGGAGTGCTATATCATCTCCATTTACGATCTTTGGGGCGTTGCGCGCTCTGGCGAACCCATACCAGAGCGCGCAATGTTTGTAACATATAAAAGCCTAGTGCAGTTAAAAAGTCCAGCTGCGCAAAAAACATTTTTGGACCGCGGACCAATTCTTGGTCACAGGTTATTGTTTATTTTTATAACATCTAACAGCTTCCTTTTTCTCTCAAAGGTTCAACAATGGCTGATGAGTAAGTTCTATGTTTTCACCATTTAAAAGTGTATTTAGCCTAATTGTTTATTTCGCTATGAATCATTTTTTATCTCAGAAAATAATGTTGTCTCCTGTTTGTTTGTGTATCTCTGCTTTTCTCTGCTCCAACAAATTCCACATGGCAATTACAGTGATGTAAGTTTTAATCTGTGTGGCGTACACTATTATCTAGCCTACAGACTTATTGTGAAATAAAATATATATATATATATATATATATATATATATGTTTCAAATTGCTTACATTTGCTGTCTTTATTCCTTTCTCCTCAGCATGTCCCCAGACCAATGCCCCCTAAAGCAGAGGCCAAGGTAATGTAACCTCCTGAAATAACTATTTCTCATCAGCAACAGTCTCATTTAGTTAGCTGTCTGCCTGCACTGTTTGTCCCTCTCCACTTACCAGCCTCTCTGTGTGGAGAAGAATGTTTTAGAATCATAACTTGAATTGTTGCTTTTTTTAAATTTAAAATTATTCAAAGCGGAATTTGTGTAAAGCTAAATGTTTTTCAACGGACTGTTATTAGAAATAATAGTGTTTTACATTCTAAAGTACAACCAAAATAAACCCAATTCAGGAGAAATGAAATTTGTAGTTGTAAGAAGATGACTTTGACTTTGACCTAACCCAAAATTACTGAAGGATAAAAAAAAGTTTGAATTTAATTATTTCAGCCTTGAAGAGACTGAGCAAAAATCAATATTAAATGATGTTGATGTTTTCAGACCTATACCTACATCAGTGTGAATCATGCTGATGGGTTTGTGAGGGACAGATAAATTTGTTTTCATTTACATCTTCAACAGTTTTGAGGCACACAAGATTTTATATGTGTAAAGTAAACTGAGGGTGCTGTTTGGTTCACTGAGTCATATGGACAGATATAATAAGAAATCAATTGAGGAGTGTGACAGTCAACCCTAACCCGCAATTCCAATAAAAGCAAACAGTGACTTGTACCTTCCCATTGCCATGGAAAATATTTGAATCATTCTTTCTGTTACAAATATGGGCTATTAGAGGTAAACTAAGAAATCTGTGGATGGATGGATCACATAATTGTATGTTGTAGGCCTAATTTATAACTAAAAAGTCAGCACTTAAATGTCATATTCTGTATTATTTCCAGCCCAAATGCAAGATTTCAGCCTCCCGCAAGCTCTCTTTGAAGGTAAAGGCATGTTGCATTATTTGTACACATGTGTAATGAACTGTACATGAAACTCTCACTATAAGAGGGCAGTTTTTCAGGAAAATTATGAGCCCTTATTATGCACCAAGGCATTCACTTCTCTCCATCTTCCCTTTAACTTGTCCAGATCCTCTTGCTCACTCGAGCAACGGAGGAGCTGGAGGCGGAGAATGCCGCAAGAGACGAGGAGAAGGTTCGCCACCTGTCCGCGAAGCTGCCGCCCCTGCAGTTTTCTGGCTTGACCATAGAAGAGCTGCAGGTGAGGGACAGACACAAGACAACCACGATCCACGCGTGATGATTTACATTCAGACAAAGTCATAAAGCATGATGTTTCTTCTTTTCTACGCTTTTCTTTTTTCAGAAAATGTGTAAGCAGCTTCATGCCAAGATCGATGTGACGGATGAGGAACGGTACGAATGCGAGGCCAAAGTCTTCAAGAACAACAAAGACGTAAGCCTTCAAACGTGCACTTTAACACACGGCACACAGCGTTTTTAATGCAACTCGTCGAAATATTAGAACATCTGGTGAATCTAGATCTAGAGGGAAAGTTTCTGTTGACAAAAGTCACCAGTAAAGATATTCTCGATGCCTCAGATCCACGAGTTGAAGCTGAAGGTGCAGGACCTCGGGGGGAAGTTCAAGAAGCCCGCGCTGAGGAAGGTGAGAGTGTCTGCAGATGAGATGATGAGAGCTCTGCTGGGGTCCAAACACAAGGGCTCCATGGACCTCAGGGCCAACCTGAAGTCTGTGAAGAAAGAGGACATCAAACAAGAGAAGGTATGACTTGATTTGACTCATTCTTGCTGTAAGGTGGACTGAAAACAGCGCAGAATTCTACATAAAAAACCCCACTAAAATCGTAAATAAACATAAAAAGAGCACATTTGTACACGTGAAACAAGGCAAAGTACAAAAAAGAAATGAAAAGATAAGCAGAATGAAATTTTAAGAAGTATATGTACAGACAAGGTTGCTAAGAATAAGTGTAGCACTGACTATATTTTAAACATGATAGTGTAGCCTCTAGGGAATTGTTCAAAAGGAGGGAAAAAATAAAAAATAAAATCCCTAAGTTACTACTTACTATGGCTACACAAGAAGACATAGAGCTGTCCACTCTACAATAATTCAACACGAGTGACAGTTGTAATTGATTTTATTAACAAATACAGCCTTTGACTCCAGGAGGTGTGTTAAGTCAGCAGTTCTCAACATGGGGTCCAGGGACCACCGAGGGTCCTTGAGGGGGTTCCAGGGGGTCCCCAGCAAATTGATGAATTGTTAAACTTCACCATTATTTTATGTACAGGAAGTTAACACAATTAGAGAATGTAGAAGACTATTTTGATCATTGTTTCACTGGTATCTCTACCTACAACACAGATAGTCATGGAATTCTGGACAAAACTAACAACAGTAAAACAATAAAACTAACAATAAAGATATTCTCAGATTTGGGTCTGAATAGAATTAGGGTCCGTGGCTCTAATGTGTACTAAATTTGGGGTCCTTGATATGAAAAAGGTTGAGAATCACTGTGTTAAGTGATGTTAATGATGCTGGTTTCAGTTATTGCTGTATACCAGTCTGTTGATTGTTGAAGCATTTTTTTCTTCTTAATTTTGGGCTTAAGTTATTAACTGTTTAATCTTGGTGCTGCTGTATCTGATGTATTAGATTAGATGTGTTTTTTTGTACTATCATCCAGTCTCAATCTTGCCCTATATGTTGAAACAAATTGCCCCTCATGGATAATAAAGCTTTACTCTACTGAAAATGAATGTGCAAAAACCTAACAGACTGAATGTGTGTTTTGCTGCGTTCAGGAGCTGACCATGGAGGTGGGCGACTGGCGTAAGAATGTGGAGGCCATGTCTGGTATGGAGGGCAGGAAGAAGATGTTTGATGCTGCTGGTGGCGGCCAGTAGAAAAACTCCTGATGGGGAGCAAGGAGTAGAGGGGAAAATGGAACCGAAGTAAATATTGTCAGGGAGACTTGGGCTTGATGGAGGTTAGAGGTGGAATATGAAGGAGTCAGTGAAATGAACAATAGAAGTTGCCCCATTGGACTTGGACTTTGTCCATGTTTGTCCAGCAAAATTATTTCTGCATGCAGTAGCTGCTGTTTTTGCACAAGACTAGGAATGCCCGTGTCTCTCAAGTCACTGCAGTTTTTATTGTTTTCTCAAGTAGTCCTTTTTTATTAAAAATAGCCATGTGAATGTGTATTACTGCCTAGTGGTGCTGCTATGTGTAAGAATAAAATGCATTTGTAAATATCTTCCCAACTCTTGTTTTACTCACACATATTGACTGTACAATATATACAACACTGTACAAAAGTGTTGCTTACTGCCATTCCCCCAAAAACAACCTCTGCTCTAGTACTGGAGTATATAACATTTCTAAACAGACAGTTTCAGTTTTATTGGTGAGATAGATGCAGATAATCAGCAAATGAGATTTAATTTGACAAACATATTAGTTATGTATGCTTCTCATGTAATTATGAATTTCTTTCCTTTCCTACTTGAAGTTGATTTGACATATTGACATTGCTTTTTAGACTCACAGTAATACAATAAATAAGGTATCATACACTAGTTCCATGGAGCTGCTTTTCCTGTACAGTATTTGGGTGCCATGCCACTGCTTTAATGTGACAAGGCAGAGATAGTTTTTCTGTCAGAGCCGGGATATACTTAGCCTTTATTCTTCACTGGAATGAATTCCTCTCCAATAATAAACAATGAACACTGACACACACCAGTAGCTGTCCTTGGGGTGACATCAGAGGATGGCTGCGAGGTGAAGGTTGACTGACGGGATGGAGTGAGAAACCCTTAAGGAATTTACGAGTGTTGCATCTGTGTAAACATGTATGTGCCTGAATGCACGGGTACAGTCAAACTGTCATTCTTACTGTGTGGAGCACTTTCAACACCATTTTAAATGGTTCAGTCTGAGCTAAAATAACATGGGCCTCTGGAGGATCAGACAGCCCTCTGTCTGAACTTTTAAACAATCGCCAGCTTGCCTCCATACCTTAACTTAGTCTCAGAAGAGCTGTGCCAAATCCTAGATCACAACATCAAGTCCCCTTCACAGGACTGCCCAAACTGAGGAAATATCTCATTCACTTGTGACTGCAATTTGTACTGGTTTTTGAGCAGTTTCAGTAAGTCATTACTTTTGGATTGGCCCACAGACTACAAGTGTGCCTGTCTTGCCATTCTTTTTTTCTTTTCAATTATCTTTTCTTATAAATGTTTCACATTCAGGGTTGCAAAGCAATCACAGCACAATACACTGAGTCATTATCTCACTGCAGCTTGGGCCAATACGTCTCCACAGGCATCAGAAACAGGGCAAAGGAAAATAAAGTACAGTACATGAGGCTGTATGTTCACTATGGAAACACAGATAAAGTTTTGCGAGGGTATCTTGGCGGGGGATTTTTGTTCTCTGAGCACAATTCAGGAGTATTGGGGCCCAGTGCAACCAGGCTCTCCTCCAGTATTTTTGACATAAAAGGACATAAATAGTTCAATCAGGATGCAATATTAAACCCTTGTATCACTGAGGGACTTTCATCCAGAAATGTTGTACTTTACCCTGTGAAGCTGTAATGCAGGTGGCCGTGTTTCTGCCATTGGCTGTGTGTGTGTGTGTGTGTGTGTGTGCTGCTGTGCTAGGCTGTGGATGAAGTGTGGTACCTGTGTATACTGTGGGTCTGACAGCTGACTCTCAGCTGTTACCCCGCCTGGAGAAAGAACACTTCGGCCGTGTGACCTTGTTCCTGGATCGATGACAACATCATGAATTGTGTGGAGGAGAGCTACAAGAAACTCTTTGTACAGTCTCAGGACTTTGTGAATTTGTCAAGGTGAATGGTGAAACTATGAGCTGTTCTCTGCCCAGCAACATGCCCTGAGTGACTGGAAAGGCCCCCTGGTGTTTGTGCTGCTGGAGCCAATCCCTGTCAAGTCCCACAGAAGGACTCTCTGCTGCAGAAGAAGAACTCACTGCTGTAGAAGAACTCTCTGCTGCAGAAGAAGAACTCACTGCTGTAGAAGAAGAACTCTCTGCAGCAGAAGAAAGTCTCTCTCAATATCATGATGTATCTGAAAAGCTTGTTTCACACATGCATAGCTGCTTCTTACAACACTAATTGTGTTTTCATTGGCAAAATGTTCCTGTGATAACCTAATTTCTCATAACCTTATTTCTCCCAGTTGTGTATTTGGTTTTCAATAGTTATCCAGAGACCTCAGCCATAAAATAAATAGTCAAAGCAGATCCACCTTGTGATATTTATCTGAAATGTTGAATATAAAAAAAAATATATATAAAAATAATATTTACTTATTACTTAATAAAAGTAATATTTTGCAACTTTATAACAACTCTATAACATCTATAACAACTTCTACAACATGACAATTTTGAAAAAGTATACAGGATGTAATGGAAATAAAGGCAACAGAAACATTTTAGGAGCAATTTATTCCTCAGATTTGTCAAGACAGTGGAGTTGGAAAAACCTTTCCCTGAGAGAAGAGACTCCTGAACCCTAAAGACAAGGCAGAGGCAGAGAGACTTACCCCCAACATGAAGAGAGGGATGAGGTATATCTAATGAACTGAGTGAGAGATGGAGAGCACTTTGAGAGAAAAGAAAAGAGAGAGAGCACAAAACATTTTGACTAAACCACAGAGGCGTGATACCGCCTCACTAGCTTACAAAAATAAAAAGGCACACAACTTTCCCTGCAAAAGCTCTGCATCATCCTTTGAAACGCTTTCAGAGACAAAGGCAGACGGCACATACATCAATGAAGCCGTAAACAAAATAAATATAAAGAACAATAAAAAAAAAAAACTTCTCTCCTTCTAAATGTCATAAGTCACAGATTGCAGATGCCCGAATGCTTTGGTACAATGAGAACGAAGAAAAAAAACAAAACACTACACATCTTTTGGCAGTTTCATGAGCCACCAATCAGCACTCGGTGGACTTTTCTCAAATCAGGAGGCAAATGTGAAGACAGTGACATCAGAGTTTTCCTTTGTGCACATTTTATGTTAAATTAGGATCAATAAGTATCAGAATTGGCAGGCTGATGTCAAAGTTTAGGGTCAGACCAAAATTGTGTAGTGTTTTTCTGCCTTGAATGACAACTGAACATGTTTCAACTTTTAGAAAATCTCTAGAAAACAATTAGAAAACCATAAAATTCTTTCGACCGGAATGTAAATAATCGGAGAAAGCTGCCATTAATCTTGTCTTAAATAATAATAAAAACAATCTGATACATATACAAGATCTAATTTCGCTCACTGCTATTAACATAATGCTATTTGTTGACAGCCAGAACAGTATTTCCTACTGTTGGAATGGGAAACTTCAGAAGCTACGGTAAAACCAACGATTTCCTAGGGTCAAACCTTATCGGCTCACTGGTTAAGAGTGCAAAGACAAGAGTGAAGCATTGTGTCTCTCTGATCCTACAGTCTGAGTGATATTATATATACTGTATCAAACTACGACAAGGCACTACATCCAAATGCTCATCAAAACAATAGAACCAATAAATTCAGTAGGTTTCAACAGTCCATAGCTAGATCTGTGGAAAAGACTTTGAGCTGGTTGGATGGACATGTATTAAGCTTAGTCTTTCACTAAAATGGCCCGTTATGAACTTATACAAATAAACTTTCACAGGCTGTCATATCTTAAGATAGTCCTTGCTTTTGCCTATTCTGGATCAAATTAATTAGACTGCATGAATATAAAAGGGAGAGGTACTCCTTCCAACTAATATTTTAGGCAATGGCAGTGTAAGGATAATGGCCAATGATTTCCACCACCGCCAGAGGCCACAGAGCGTAAATGTGCATAAGAATTTCAGCAATGCGAGTAAAAAAATATATTTAAAAATGGGAAAAAGCCTTTCCACAGGCACATTAAGAATTCTCACGTTTTCTAGCTTTAGTAAATAAAAATTTACTTTGTTTCAATTTTTCCAATTTTTGATGCTAATGTCTGCAATGTGCTGAACATATCTCACACCACATCAATTTAAAATACATACATTTCTAAATCCATTTCAGTATTTTGAGGCAACTGTTCATACCTGTGTCTGATTACACATGCATTAACCAAGTCATGGATTTCCTATTCCTGGAGAGTCATACATGAAAACCATTGAAATATTTGATTATTTTTCCAGATTAAGGCTTATTCCCGACTTAATCTCAGCAGTGTCTCTGGACCAGTTACATTCACAATTTTACATATTGTGGGGGGTGAAACATCTTCATCTCATAGCCCCAGTACCTGAATAAGAGTCATAGAAGAAGGCACATTTCATTTTGAGCTGCAATGTGAGGACAAATAGAGAGAGAAGGCTCTCAATTGGTGAACCGAGGTACACTTTTTTTTTTTTTAAATCATGATTTTTCTTGATTTCATCATGTCAAAAAACATCAAACACCAAATGAAAACCCCGATGAATCTTGGTGTAATAAATATAAAAGTTTCCATCATGTACAACATGACAGAGTAAGGCCATGCCTGCCAGACACAATGTGCACCCAACAGTCAAATATTTTTTTCCATCATGTCAAAAACAAATCAAACTGTCATGCTTGTCCAGTTACTCTTGGAGAATGTATCTGGGCAAGACTGTGATCTTCTTGTACAAGCAACTTATCAAGAGATTGTCTTGGAGTGTGTGTGTATGCAAGTACTATCAACTAACAAATGTTTTTGCAGACATGGAGTGTGTTTTTTTGCCCCCAATGTTTCTTTGGATCTTGTCAGTTCGTGCAGTGACTAGTGCAGATCAGCACAGCTCCAGTCAGCAACATGGTTCACAGTAGTATCTTCAGATACAGTATCATATAGTCAGTGGCAAAGGTCTGCCAGTACCCTTGTAGTAGTTAGTAGTACATCCAGTGTTACAGTATCTTGTATGAATTAAGTTCTCAGCATAGCAGTATCAGTAGTATCTCCTTAGTGGTGAACGCCACTATCGCCACACGGAACTGCTGCTTCAAAGAGGAACGTGAGGAACTGCTGCTTCAGAGAGCTGGAGTGTCAGGATTTCCTACTGTCGTACCCTCTCAGTCAGTCCAGTCAGCAGGTTATTATCATTAGGTAGCAGGAATCGTGGGTGGGGCTTAAAGTGCTCTGGTTGCCGTGGTTGTGGCTGTGGCGATGTCATGGCTACACAAGGTTACCTGGGTACCTGTTTGGGGGCCGTGCGCCGGTTCCACATGCCACGTTTGGAGTGGAAGTAGTGGAAGAAGTTCCTCAAATAGATCCTCTCCACTTCCAGACCAGACTGGAGGATCCTGGAGCAGAGAGCAGCGGAGAGCGACAGAGGTGATCAGTGATGCGATTCCACGACACAGCTTTTCTTTACCATTAGCCTTAAAGGAAAATCCACCCTCAGATACTCTTACACTGTTATATATCATCAATCTGTGATGTTGAATGCATTCCAGAAGCTATTATGTGATTTGAAGTGTTCAAATTTACTATTTTGGTGTGCCCACATTCTCCACAACCTGCCTCATCTATGTCTAGTTCAGTAGGTGATTTTCTACATTTCCCAGAATGCCTTCTGACAACTCACAGAGAACATGCCTGAACTTGCTGCATTCAGTACAGGTAGATGGAGAGAACAATAACTAACAGCAAGAGAGCAAGTTTTTCCTGTCGAGGAAAGGTGAGAGTCGCACCTCTTATTCAAAATGCAACATATTTTGTGGCTGTGCTGCATTATGGATTATTGAGGCTGCTGTCAGAGGAGAAATTGGTATCTCTTCTTCTTTTATGATGGATTTCTCCCTTTATGACTGTCAGTGCAAAATGGTGAGTCTACAAAGAAGCCCTTGTTCTTGGATTCTGAGGGACTGACACCAAAATAAGACAAAAACAACAAAATGTGCCCAGAAATGCAAGGTACATCACCAGCCATTTTTTACAGTATTCAAATGTTTTAGGGTGGATGTTTCCTTTAAACTCAGAAGCAAGCAAAAGCGACCAACAGAGAAAAAAACAGAAAAAACTAGAACAGCAAACAACAAAGGTCTATCCAGCATGTAAAATTGAGAAAACAAAGAACGCACCTGTCCAGCAGCTCCCAGTCCTCTCCCCCCCAGCTGTCTTTGAATTCCCTGGTGTTCATTCCTCCTGCTGCATCCAAATCCGACTTATAGATCCCCAGCAGGCCAAAACCATTGACCTCCCAGTAACCTGCAACACAGAGGCTATGGTTACACTTGTGATTTCCACGTGAGTCTTGACATCTGATTCTAAAGATCAGAATTTATGACATTATATCGTATGTCCACACTTGGTGGGAAAATGATTGTTCTGCAGCTGGATGGGGTCCAGAGTACATAGAATTCCAATCACAATGCGGGCCTGACCTCTTATATATCTGGTTTTGAAGATCTGGTAGCAATATGAGCAAAATCCTGGCATGATCAGATACTAAAAGTCACATTGAAATGACTGTGTAACCATGGCTACAGGAGATAATGTGTCTGAGCATGTGTGGTTGCAGGTAATGAGCTGCTTTTACAACGTGATTATGCCAGTACAACAGAAGAGGACATGTGCCCAGAGGCAGTCGAGTAGTTCTGCCCTCCATCTCTGGAGTTACACATGCACCCATGCTAGCCTAAGACTGAATCCCACTATCTGTCTAATCCCCTATCTGTCTCCCTCTCTGCTTTACAACTGTCTAACAGGGCTCCCACACTCACTTTGAGATCAAATTCAGGGACTTTTCAACAAGTTTCAAGTTTTGGTGACTAAAAATTGGAAAGTTTTGGTGTAATACATGACACTAGTCAAAATTAGACATCATAGAGGCCTCATTTTTTGCTCATGATCTTATCAAGTCAAGAAATCCTGATTACATAATTTGTTTTAAAACTGCTGCTATATCAAAGCAAATATCCATCATAAGGTTTTCCTCAGGATGTGAAGTGCTGATCTTGGGACGAAGAGAGGAACACAGCTGAGCCATATTGATGAATTTGGGTGCTATATTTCATTAAAAAATAAAGTACTTTAAAGACAATCCATTCATTTTCAAAAACGTTTAAGGCCTTATTTTATTGTTCTCAAATCCACAAACTTTCAAGGATTTTCAATGCCTATGGGAACCATGACCTACATAAAAATAAAAAATACTGAAGGTGAGTGTGGCCGCCCGCTGTCCGTTAAAAAACAAAAGATAAATAAATGTGCAATAAGTGTGCATGCATGTGTATGCGCACACCTCGGGGGTCTGAGGGTGTGGCCCCACAGTCCAGCCTCATGACTATGGGGGCGAAGGCCATGTGTCCCTCCACACAGTGCTTCCTGATGGTGTCGATGATGGAGTGAGGGAAGTGGATGTGCAGGTCACACAGAAACACTATGCTGTGGTCATCCTGAGGGAGAATGAGGAGGGGGAAGATTCATGAAATAGATCTTGTATCACTATCTATGCATACGTTTATTAATTCATCTTTCGGGCTTTATTGCCGAGTGACGGCGCAGTACTCACAGTAATAGTGTCGATGCCAGCCTGTAGACCAGCAGAGCGCTCAAAGTTTCCATTCAGCTTCATGTACTTGTACCTGATACATCCCACACACATACATACATACATACATGCTAAGCTTTATGGGTAGGTATTCAGTATAAACGTGATGCAAAGACAAACACGTACCTAGGGAGTGTGGAGGCCTGTAGAGCCTTCTCCACGTCCATATCAGAGCTGCTGTAGTCTGTGATGATGAGGTTGAAGTTGGGGTCTGCTGTCTCTCTATACAATTCCTCCATGTCCACAATCAGCTGTTGCACCCAGCGAGCCTGGTTTTTCACTGAGACAGATGGACAGACAAGACATTAGTATTTCCCAGCTAGGCGAGCATCTAAAATGTGTCTTTTGGACCAGGCTGAGATGAGCATCGGTTAAAGTGTGTGTACCTGGCACTATGAAGTGGACAGTGGCAGCAGGATTCCAGCTAAAGCCCTTAGGGTTACACAGCACCAGCTGAGGGGCCGACCGTTGGAAATGAAAGTCCCTGAAGTGTTGCCTTTTGTTGCGAATCAGAGCGTAGATGTAGTGTGACAGGCGCAGCAGCTGGCCGTTCGCATCCTTCAGCTCCAGCTCCAGCAGGTACCGGCTGCCCTGGCCCCCGTCCACGCGCTTCTCCACATTGACCACACGAACCAAGGTGAACCGCCTAGAGAGACAGGGAGGGTCGGAAACACAGGGCTTTGCGGAGAAACAATTATGCAATCTGTGCAGATGATTCTACTTGGTATTTAATTATGTTTGAAGGGGTTTGAATTCCAAAATGCTTAAAAGATACTGCATGGAAATGATCATTCAAAAAGTTCTCAAGATAGCTGTTATCTTTAAAAGTATTCCAGTGTGCATTACTGACATGACGAGTTATGAGTATGCAGTTATGAGTTATGAGTAATTCTTTTTCAAATTGTGGATCTCTCACTCTTTCTTCCATGAATGCTTCTCACGAGTCAGGTGATGTACAGGTGCATATACACACACACACAAGAACACACACTTACTGGCCGTGCATGTGGTTGAGTTTGTCCATGAAAGCCTTGACCATGGGCTGAGCATCGCTGGGGCGGAGGATGAGGTTGCCGGAGACGTTACAGTGCAGGTCTATCCAATCTGAACGCAGCACCTGAAGGTCCAGCTGGTTCACCTGGAAGGTTTGGCCCCAGTTGACCTCAGGGTCAACTGGAACTGGAGCAGGGGAGAGTTCGTAGGCCGGCTCCTCCGCTTCGCCACCTTCAGTGTCTCCTACTGGTCCCCATAAAGAGTCTCTCTCACTCTCCCTGTTCTCTCTCCTTCGCTCAAATCTTTTGTTCACCTCCTCTTCCTCCCCCACTTTGTCCTCCTCTCCTCTTGTATCTAGCCACCCTCTGGCTATTTTAGCCCTAGTGGTCATCCTAACTCTATGGATAGCTTTGTCTATATCCTGTTGTAAAGGCATATTCACCTCTATCTCCCTCTCCCTAAGGCTCTTGGTAACTGCGTCCATCTGGTTAAGCCTTACTAAGGGGGTTTTGATGTCTACCTGTGGACTGGTGACGGCCGTCTGGACCTTCACAGTACGGGTTACATACCTCTGCTGCTGGGCCACTGTAGGTTTTATGGGTATAGGGATATTCCTGTCGAGGGGTTGAGGCTGCAAGTTCTTGAGCCTCTGGACTTGGTTGTCTTTGGTCTTTTTAAGAGGCTTCTGTGCACGACGATGTTTAGAATCCATCTGGGGACGATGTGAGGGGCCGACCGGCTTCTCCTTTGCTCCGGGCTGCTCTCTCTCCACTGGTACGGGTGGATTTCTCTGTCCTGGTCTCATGTCTGCCTTTACTGATTTGAGCTTCTGTCTCTTGGCAATTCTTAGCCTTCGTGTTGGTTTTATTTGTTGAACTTGTTTCACCGGGCTCTCTAGTTTCAACTCTGCTGGGTTCTGTTGCTGGAGTCTGTGACGGTCGACGGCTGGTGTTGGCACCGACTGCAGAAGTGCTGCTGGTTTCTCCGTCTCTGGTTGAGGCTGTAAGACAACTCCTTTCCCTTGCCTCCTCTTCCTCCCCTCTATGTGCAGACCTGTGGCAGAAGTGTTCTTCAGCGCGCTCTCAGTTTTTTGCGTGTCTAAGGAGAAGAGTTTGCGCCTGCGTCTCCGAGCATAATCATCATAATCGTCTCCATAGTCTGGGAAAAGGCCATTATTCATTATCTGGTGCTGCCTTGCTCCTTCTTCCCTGGGAGCATTTTCTTTGTCAAACTCTATCTCCTCATCTAGGACCACTTTTCTCCGCTGGAAACCAAAATCTAACAATCACCAGAAGCAGAAACAGAAGGAGAGAGAGTGACACAGGCTGCCAATAAAATTAACCTTTAGGAGTTTAAAGAAAGAAGAGAGACTTATGGTGTGTTGGCTAGGTGGACTACCTACCTCTGGCTGTGTCCCTTCTATCCTGCTCATCTGGACGGTCCAATTTCATGTACCTAGAGAAGCCAAACCTGAGATACAGAATAAAACAACATCAAAACATGCAAACATTTAGAACACAATAGAGCTATTTTGCCTGAGGTTACTTTAGAATCACAAATCAGTCTAATGTAATAAAATGAGATTCAAATCTAGGGGTGATTTAAAAAACAAACAAGAAAAAACCAATAACACTTGCTCTCCTGTTATGAGCAAGTGTTTACAGATACTCAGTAAATTAGCAGGCACAGCACCCTCTGATGGTGATATCGCACATCTACCTCTGCCTTTACAGTATAGCGCATCATATTAAAGGGATAGGACACCCAGGAACTCACTTTTTTCAGCTGTCAATCAATGTTAATGGCAATCTTATAATGTATCACATAAATAATCATGGTATCGCATTGCATAATGTTTGTTTTCTGGATCTGGATGTGAAAATCCCTGCTCTCTATTGCCAACTAGTGGTTGACTTAATTTGAATGATGACGTTTTGGTGGTATGGAGATTTTGAAAGATCATACACGTTCCCACCCCCACCCCCCACCACTTCACACACCCTCTTTTTCTGCATTTTTCTAAATCCTGCAGCAGGCAGAGAACAACTACAAATGAGGGTGTCCCATCCCTTTAACTCTTACTACATATCTACCTGTGCTGTGTTTTTCCTCTCATGCTTTTGTCCCACAGGTCTCACCTCTGCAGGATGAAGGGGCTCTCATGGTAGAAGCAGCTATTCTCTGTCTCCATGTGCGTGAGCCGGGTGTAGTCATTGGGGTAGATGTAGGACATGTGGACCTGGGGAGAAGAAATTAAATGAGATGCTGTTAAAGCTACGAGAGCTTACCATTATGTAACAAAAAGCCATGAATCATTAGATATTGTCATCAATCATTAGATATGAGCTATTCCTCCCTGTCAGCATTAGACAGGTGTGCACAGAGCTGAGACGACAAAAGAACACGACCACAATGTACACAGCCATGTTGCACATCCCTGGTGAAGCGCTGCCACAAAACAGATTACAAGGTGTGTGTGTTTGTATGTATGCCACAGGATTTAGAATTGAAGTAAAGTCAGGTTTGACATTTAAATAACTTACAAACTGCAGTCCCTGGTAGCGGAGCAGAGGGAAGCCTTTGATAATATAGCTGGGCTTGTAGGAGCAGTCTGGCAAAACCCCCTGTAGGTATCTGCTGTTTATCAAAGGCACTGTGCGCACACAAACACGCCACACACAGATCAGACATGAGATTAGTTTGTGCATTCAAGAGAGCAAAATACGTTGCATTATACTTGTATCCAGTCCAGTATAGAAAGAGAGGGCGCGAGAGATGTGTCACCATGGTAGAAGGTGTCTCGGGGGTCTTCCCTCATCATGTCCACCATGACATTGGGCTGTTTTCTGGCGGTGTGTGCATGGCTGGCAGCTGTCTGTGGTATGTGAGCTACATCACTAATCAACAAGGCAGACTCATCTGTGGGATGAAACCACAGTGCATTAGAATGTACTGATACTTGCTAGTGGCAGTGGTGGGTGTAACTTAAAGCGAGGCACCCAGTTTTTAACTTCCTTGTAGCATAGGACTTATAGTAAATGTCAACATTCCTGGATAATGACATACTGTAAGACAGGTATTGCACTAACGCTCTTGATTCTAAGGAAAATTCACTCTGGTGTGCAGGTTTGTGTGTACTTACTAACGTAGAGGGAGATGTACTTGGAGTCAATAACCATGAACCTAAAGCCTTCGTCCAGGAGTTGCCACTGTGTAAAAAACAAATACAATGAATGTGTTTTCCCACCACACTACACATCGCACAAAATGAGCACAAACTTGACATGAGAGGTGCAACCACTGAAAAGGAGAGAGGGAGAAGACATTTATGATATTGTATTTAGTCTAACTACTCACTGCCACCTCCACGTGGTCTGTCCCTCTGCCGTTCTGCTTGTGGATAACTTCAAAGAAGTACCTCCTCTGGGCAGACAGCCTGTCAGACAGTAAAAGTTAACATACTACCTCACAGTCATATCAAAACACACCCGATACGGTTTCTCCAGAGGGCTCAAATCATATAGTTTCAAGCTCAGGATTAGTGTCAGTCCTGGTTGGCTGTACTGTTTTACATACAGGCTACAGCAGCTTCTAGTCAGATGAGAATCTGCACAAACCACAGCCTTTATCTCCAAACATCTCAGGGCCTCTTGTGTCAAGATTCAAGTAGAGTAATTTATACCTTCACAAGCCTGCAGCTGATGCCTGACCATTTTTTTTCAGTCAGCACATTTGACAGTTTTCTTGTTCCATGTCAAGACAACAATGGCAGTGCGCTTTTGCACACTTTGCCATTTTTCTGTACATACAGTACTTGTAAAAAGGGACAACTTGCAATGCACAGATCCGAACAGCACAGTCTGTACATATGCTAATGCTAATCTGTAAAGTGAATGTATTTGATAAGTTTAGTTTTTTACAAAACTAGTCTTCACCCCACAACACTTTCTGTACATATGTGTGGCCTTCTGTAGACTTGTCGTGAATGTGAGTACGATGCACTTTTGCACACCGTGTATATTGCAGTTAATTTGCCTACTTGCTTCTTCAGTTTTCACAGATTGTTATACTTATATTCTGCACAGATTCTGCAGTCAGAATGAAACTCATCAGCTTTTATCTTCATGTGATCAACACGTCTGTGTTTGTTTGCGTGTGTGTGGTGTGAGATAGATAGATAGATAGATAGATAGAGAGAGAGAGAGAGAGAGAGAGGGAGAGAGAGAGAGAGAGAGATAATGTGTCAGTGTGTGTGTCCTGGCTCTGTGTCCTTATCAAAAGAAAAATCAGAACCTCAGCTCTCCCTCAATTATGTTCACTCTCATTCAGCGTTTCAAAATAGACACACACTTTGAATCAAAATTTACACTCTGGATTTAAGGCAATATATCCTCTCACTGCCGCTACTACACACACACACACACACACACACATATAGTGCAACACATGTTTTAAGAGGTCCAAATCATCAGTGCATACAATGCAACCACTGTTGCACACTGTTGAGTAACTGTCAATGGTCTATAGTTAAAGTAGTTTGCCTACTCACCTAACAGGTCTAGAAGTCTGACTGGCATACTTCTCAAACTCGCCCGGGGCTGTCCATTCTGTGCCGGTCTGCAAAAACAAACACATGAAGCATATATAAAAAAATGTTGCACTGACAAGTATGTAAGGATGATACCCATGCCCCTCACCCCACCCCTTCCACACACACACACACACACACACACACACACACACCCACACAGCATAACACGCATAACGCTTTTTTTGTGACCACATTTTTATTAATCCTTTTTTTTACATTGGGAAAAAGGAAAGAAAGAAAAAAAAAAAAAAAAAAAAAAAAAATATATATATATATATATATATATATATATATATATACATATACACATACATACACATATACATAAGTGCACACATACATACACCCACACACATATTTATATATACACAGTATATACATATACATACATACTGTACATATACATACATATACACATATACTGTATATACATACATATGCACATACATATACACACATACCCATATGGATACACATGTACACATATACGTGTTGGTAAACTTGAGGAGATGACAGAGATGCGTACTTTGCCAACCCAGGCCAGTAACTGCAAGTTGAGGGGAGAGTCATCTTGGCTGAGCCAGAATTCAGAGTTGTCATCGGAGCTCACCGCAAACACAAACTCTCCTGAGAGAGAGACAGAGAGAGAGGGAGAGAGAGAGAAAGAGGTGCATGTAGCTAGTACAGTCATATCCCAGCAACAAGTTGTGAAAATGAAGCATTGCGTTAGTTCAGGCACACCAATCATTATCCATTCTCATAACAAGGCCGTCTATTTAAATGGCCTCGTCCTACACTGATTCTTGCTTCTCAACTGCTGCACACTCTGCTGCTCGGTAAATATTCACCTCCACCTCCCCAGCCTAGTCTATGCAGTTGAGCCCACAGCCCCTTAAAGTTGCTGCTCTGGCTCTGCTCTGTCGACTCCCATGGGGGGATTTCAGCATGCTTGCTGGGTAAGCTGGGCACTGCTAGAGCAGAGCCATAATCACCAAACATAACTATATTACCATTTGTTGTAATAAGTGGTTTTAACTTGTGACTAAAGTGTTCCTGATTGAAGTGATAAAGAAGGAGAAACGTAGTACCATCAGTATAAGGATGCAGGTAGCCAAAGATCCTGAGCCCGTAGTTGGTCCACCGAGGAGTGACAGCCAGTTTCTGCACTGTAGTTCTCGACTGAAAGAGGGAGAAAAGGGAAACACAGAGAGTCAGCCACAATGTTTGCTCAAAGTGAGGATAAATTTTGGGTCTTGGGACACAGGGATCTAGCATGTGGATGTAGAATGTGTGTCTGAGTGAACACAACAGTGTATACATGTGTGTGCGTGCCTGTTGAGTTGGTGCTGGAATATTTTTTTTGTCAGAGAAAATTACCCATTGAATTTCAGTTTACTAAACAACTACAGCATTACCTTTTAAAAATGTGTATGTGCAGGTATTAAATGATAAGCTAATGTAACTGCAGGATCTCAATATGGTTATGAAAATGGACCTAAATATTCCTCAGTGAAGTTTTGTCTGCAGTGTAGAATCTTGTTTTATTTCAGGCTTGGTTCAGTTAAGTGTTTGGCTGGGGGGAAGGCAAGTTTGTGTTCAAGTACTAATTGCTGGGACTGGCTTGAGCTCCACCTGGATAATTAAGTTGAACCAATTGTGTGTTGAAACCAGTACACCAGTATGCATCTAATAATCTGTGTTTAATTTTAAAACTGTTTGGTGCTTAGTAGTTGGAACTAGTTTAGGTGAAGCTATTTAAATTTCAAAGTGAGTTAGTGTTCAAGTATTTGCTGGGAGTGGCTTGAGCTCCACTTGGTGAACCGATACTTATTGGGGCCAGTCATTCTACAGCGTAAGCCTCTTCTTGTTGGCCTCCGGGCAGACAAGGACAACGGAGTCTATCTGCAGGAGTCAGTCGAGGGAAGGCCAGAGAATAGGGACACACGGCTAGGGCTGTAACTAGGGCTGTAACCTCTCCCATCCTCGTCTTAAGATCAGATATAGGCCCCTACAGACATGGCACTACTTTCAGGTAGGAACCCATCTAACCTGATTTACCTGACTCGCTCCAGCAGTACTTATCATAATATCGCTGGAGGACTCCAGCGATAGTATGATATGATACATACTCAAAAGCCTTCTCAGCTGATGATTTTGTTTGCTGAAGAAGGTGGAGGACATCAGCTGTTCCTTCCATCATCCAGACACTAACAGCACTATTCCTTACTCCAAACCTACCTACCTTACAGGATCTACACACTCCTGGTTCGTATCCTACTTGACTAACCGCTCATACCAGGTCTCATGGAGAGGACCTCTGTCCAGAAAATGCACTCTTAACACCGGTGTCCCTCAGGGCTCAGTCCTAGGGCCCCTGCTGTTCTCTCTGTACACTACAGTATATCCCTCGGCCATGTGATCTCCTCTTATGGCTTCTCCTATCACTGCTATGTTGATGACACTCAACTCTACCTCTCCTTCCCCCCCTCAGAAACACAAATTGATGGGCACATGATCTCTGCATGTCTTAAAGACATTAGTGCTTGGATGTCTGTGCACCACCTCAAGCTCAATCTTGATAAGATGGACCTACTCTTTCTCCCAGGGAAAGATTGCCCTCTCACAGACCTCTCCATCACCACTGAGAACACCACTGTGTTGCCCTCTCTGACTGACAATAACCCAGGGGTGATCCTGGACGACCAACTGTCCTGCTCTGCCTACACTGCAGCGACCACCTGCTCCTGTAGGTTGACTGAGACTGAAGACAAATCTCTTCACTGAGACCTACACCTGGACCCCACTTGAATTAACCTATCATGTACTGATCTTCTACCCCTTCTACTCTTGATGCTACTTATTCCTATTAAAGGTTTGGCCGATGAAGACTATGATATACAGTTGGTTTGACTACTGTTGACAAAATGCACTTATTGTAAGCCGCTTTGGACAAAAGTGTCTGCTAAATGATGTAGTGTAATGAGTTTCATTCTAAAATTAGATATCCACCATTTGTGAAAAAAACTTGATGCTTAATCTAACAAAATAATGTCTGGAATGACAGTAAAGCACATTATGGGTTACTGTAGAAGATTACTGTATCATTTTAAGACTTTTGCTTACAAAACGGTTAAATTTCCGGGCATAGAATCATCTGTGTTTTCTAAATATGAACCAATGAATTTTAATTAGAATATGTTTCCAAAATGGATGTATCATACCAAGACATACTGTGCACAAAAGGCTGAATTGTGCAATAGAAATGTCAATTATCAATTGTTTGTTTGTTTGTTTATTTATTTATTTATAAGGACAACACACATTAATCGACATTTCTGTAAATGTGCTAGTGTTAGCCAGCTGGCTAATTTTCAACTACAGTCCTTGTGGCGAGATGTTTTAAAACCTATAATATATATAATATATATAATATAATATAATTAAACATCATTATTTAATATTTAGTGGTTTGGCTCACATGGGGGTAAAGCGGGTATTGCAGGTTCTTGCGGAGCTCGGCTGTGGAACCGCCACACCAGTCCTCAAAGATATGCAGGTTGACCTGTCCCTTATACTGCAGGAAGAGAGGACAGAGTGATGACAATGCTGAGAACACACCAGTGTTTGTGCTACATTCATTCAGCAGTGGTGCCCACCCAACAGCAGGACAACCATCTGGCCTTTATAGTCGCCCAAACAAACAAAGACAGATCAACTACATTACCAGTGGTTAATACAATGATAGCAGTATTTAAGTAAGAGACATTTTTAAACAGGTACAAGAACAGATTACAGAAATTTAATTGAGTTTGACACTTGAAACCACAGTCAAATTCCCCCTTGCTTCAGCAGAATCCAGCAGCAAACACTAGAACACAAACATGAAAAAAGAACCAGTGGAGTTTCAGCAGAAGCCATATGTCCTGTAAACCTACACCTCTGTGACTTCTGCCAAAGAGGCAATGCGATCTGAGCTGTGCGTGCATGCGTGTGTTGACTGCTATACGGGGGCAGAATAGGTCAGAGCCAAAGCCTTGGTACTACCAGTCCTGTAATAGTCCATCATCATTAGTGGGCAAGCTAACCAGTTAGCTGTCGTCAGCACAGGCAGTTAACTATTAGTATGACCGTGGCTCTGCTCTAGAGAAAGGGCTATAAAATCATGACTCAAAACCCTTCACAGGCACTGGCCATTGTTACCTATAATCATTTAACAAGCCTTTTTTTTCCCTCCTCACTACATGCCCTAACGCCCAGCTCAAAGGCCATTTGTCAGGCAAATTGAGGAGCACATTTTCTGTCAAGCTCAATCTTATTTTATTTCAATCCTGGGGTGCAGTGCTGGGTCTCTGCAAATTGTGACAATTACCTGAGTTGTATCTTCTCAACATATTCGGTTTGAGACTTCGGTGGGACTCGTACTGGACTCATGCTTCAAAGATGCAGCAATTTATTTGGTCCATCTAAATCTTGTGTATATCCACATCTGTTTTTGAGGTGTTTTGACTTGCAGATGGAACATAAGCTGTTCAGACTTTTCTTAACCCACTGCAACTCAAAATATGAGTGTATTTTACTCCAGTGTTTACAAACGTTACACATGTAAACAAACCTTTTACACCCTCCGACTAATGTGAAACTTTGGCGGTAACACTGACAGGCCTTGTATCAGTGTATCAAATCTGATGATTCATTTCAAAGTGGGAAAACATCCAATAAATCACTATCTAGACAAAGCCAGTGGTTGGGTGACTGCGCCTCTAAAGCAGGCACCATACTGCAATCACGGATTAGCCTTGAAGGCTCTCCACCCAAACATAATCATTGGGACTTGTGTTCGGACTCAAGTGACGCTACTACAATGCTGATATAAGGTTTGGTTATACTGGCTTATGTAGCCAGACACAATTAGAAAACCCCAAACATGAAATATGAGGTGCTAGCAACTAGCCAACATTAACAGCCCAGCTTAATATAGTGGAAACATGATGACCCTAAAACAGAGAAATGGATGCTGCTCAAGCTCACTCCACTGGGGATACACACTGTACACACAAGCAAACACACTAAAGTGTGAGGGTGTTGGGCAGGCCCAGGCAGGTTATTGAGAGTTCAGGAGAGGTGAGAAGAGCTGAGCCTTTAAAAGCACAACCAAGACAGATACACACACACACACACACAAACACGCACAAGCGTGCATGCACGCACACGCACGTACGCACACACACACACACACACACACACGCACCTCTGGTTTCCATTCTTGTGGAGTATAGCTGGAACTCCAAGCAGCTGAATCCTCCATCTGGAAAACACAAATTTAAATATGTATGACCTTTCCTCTTCACACACACATACATTTTTCTATTTCTCTTTCATGCACAATCCTTACCCCTCGGTCAGACCCGGCTCTTATCCTGGTGCGGTCTTCAATGGCAGGATTCATACCTGAGGATGTGAGTAAAAACAATAAGCATGGTGCAAAGCCGAAAGCCGGACATACACCGATGGTGCAGAGATGGACAGCACCGCCACACAGTCATCCATTGATTTGAAAGAGATTTGTGATTTTCCATGCAGGTGGAACAGATGTTGTTCTAGTTTCGGCTTCCTCCTGGCTTTGTATTCAAATAAAAACATTCTAATCGAAACAAGGACTCACGGCTTGATCTGCTTCTGATGGTTGAGGATATAGGGAAATAAGCAAAACTCACAGCTACAACTGCAAGGTTTTGGAAAGAGAGCGACACACTCCTACGTGTATGAATGACAAAGCCTGGTAATAGCTAACTTGAGTCTCAAACACTACCGCTGAAAACTTGGCACGGATACCTTCCTGCTGCACGTCCAATAACCAACAGCCTTTGCATTGTCCTACTCATAGTTTATCTACACTGTGTCGGCGATCGCCACATACGGTCATAAACCTAACATGCTACATCGCTGTAACAGATCAGGTGCTCAGTAGTAGGTCATGCACGTACTACAGGTGTAGTCGGTGTTTCAGATGCATTTTCAGGCTATTCTTTCTCATGTCAGATGCATTTTCATCCATGTCTTCCTGGTGGGCTTTTGTTGCATGAACAATGAAGCCCAGTGTCCCAACAGAGTCCCACCCACTCACTGTTCCAAGTCTCTGCTGATGTATGCTGAATGTAACTCAACTCAGTCAGTGGGCAGTCAGGCCTAAGCTTAGTTTGCACGGCTAGAAAGCTTGTGCCTTCAAAGAGAGGCACAGGCAGGCATGGGTCGGCAGACTTAAATATAATGCAGAAATGTACTTCCTAACCTTTTCTGTCATCTTTTAAATTATAGGCTAGTATGTATTTTAAGAGAACACCTCAGTGTCAGTGTGTGTGTGTGAGTGTGTTGGGGTTAAGGCACTAGTGGACTGGAAGTCTGTCATTATCACAAGGGTGGAGATCTACAAACAAACTCCCTTGAGACATGGGGCCAATTTTGGTAACACACAAAGTAATTCTAGAGTGGTGGCTGAGAAAAGAAAGAGAGGGGTATTTTTAACTGAGATCCATCTCCACTCACCCAGTCTGCGTTCCCTTCTTTCTTCTTCTCCTCTTTACCATATTCACACTAGACACTATATAGCACTGACAATGCATTTTTTTGCTTCTTACAACAGGGTTCCCACACTCAAATTCAAGGACTTCTCAGTTACTTTTCAAGGTTTTGTTTGGTGAAATTCAAGGACTCAACATTGACGTGTTTTGAGGTGAGACATGACACTGGTCCAAATTAGACATCATAGAGACATCCTTGTTTTCTACTCATGATCTTGTCAACTCAAGAAATCATAGTGACATCTTCCTGATATTGAGTTGTGGCCCCTTATGCACATTCCACATCTCAATTGTCTAAAATCCGTATCTAGCTCTTCTGCTTCCCTTAAACTGCATCTCCTCCTCTGTGATTAGTACAGAGTTAAAAATGGAAATCAAGAAGGGATAAAGGCTCTCTCTCTTTCTATTGTCTGTCTATATCTCCTTTTCGAGAGCCGTGTGGAGTCCTTCCCTTGAGAATAGCCTCATTGTGACAAGGGGGCTATAGCCCAGGAATGTATGTGTGTAGATAGGCGAGCCCTGTAATGTAGGTCCTTACAAACTAAGGCATGTGTTTACACGTCAGGCTTTGTTCACAATGTGTATGTGTGTGTGTGTGTGTGTGTGTGCATAATGCGTTGTCGTTTCTCTTGAGTGGGCACTCACTCACACACCTGACTATTCTTTCCTTCTTCCGTGCCGGTATGGTGTCACCCTGATGTTACACTTGGGTGTGAGTGGAATGCAACAGATGGCAGGCTGAGGTGTAAATGTGGTAAAGAAGTTGGCGAGAGCAGGAAGTTTGGAAACCCAGTGTGAATCTACACATCCTTCTGAGTGGAAACCCTGTGATCTGACCCCATGCCCCCACCCCCTCCCCTCACTCTCTCTCTCTCAAACTCTAAAACACACACACACACACACACACACTTTGTTTCATCTCCTCTAGTGGATAAGTAATCAACCTGTTGTTTCGCCTGCTGCAGGCTATCATGCTTTCCTGTGTCCCATCCAGTGCCCTCCACAAAAAACAAAAAAAACAAAAAAAGACAAAATAAAATACTGTAATATTCTTATAGGGACTAAGAGTGTCTGTGGTACTCCATAGTGAAATTATGGATACCTTATGGTACTTTATGGTGCTTTTATCTCCTACGTTTTTACTATAGGATATTATATAGTAGTAGTAGTTGCGTGATATTTTAAGTTTTACTGTAATATCTGTGTAGAATCCTGCTACAATTTTCAGGATTGTTGCTAAAAGTTGACTGACGACAGTCAGCAGTCAGGTTATCCATCACATAGGCCTATAAGTCCAATCTAAAGGAAACCAATACTTTGACATACTTCTAAACACAAAAAAGGTGCACACTTGTTGAATAAGACCTGTTATTATAGCCTTCACAACTTACGGGAATGGGATCTCCATGCATTTGCAGCAACAATCTCGTGGTAGACGGCCAAAGCTCCGACCACCAGGATCGTCCCGAAGAGAAGACATTTGCCATTGCGTCGCAGTTTCTTCAGGGGAAAAAAAGACGCGATCATTTTGGTTCCTCGGTGAGATCTCCTGAGTTATTCATCAGTCGGGCGGCCCGCTTTGTCAGGACGGGACCGACCCCACCATGAGCCTGCCCGTCTCCCACCCACTGCTACTCCCGGTGGGTGCGCACTACCGGCGCCCTGGATGTCCCCATTGCGCACGGCCCCTGGTGGCTCTCATCCCGCGAATAATCTCACCATCAGGGACAACCGGTAATCTAAATTGAGCACTCTCGATCATCTAAAACTTTTAAGAGGTTTCCTGTTTCTTTCAACACGGAGTGCGCCTTGCCACCGCACTGACCTCTGCTCTCGTAGTCTCGCTTCGGCGCACACAAGCGGCACAAACAACTGAATGAACACAACTCCACTTCTCTGCACACAACTGCGTAAAGCTAGCCAGAGGCAGCCAGAATAAGAACGGAAAACAGTCGATTTTGCTTTCAAAATAAAAGCCTACATTTTGTCATGTTTGAGGGGTGGGTGCGTGGGGGGGATAAATTAAGTATTTGGGGTGTACGGGACATTTTGGGGAAATTATATTCTTTCATTTACAACTGAACACGAATGAAATGTGCATGTTTCCAGTTTGGTACGCCGTAGGCCTCATAAAAACGTTGTTCACGCGTTTCGTCATTGGGGGTTTTATTTCCAAAGTTGTCACCGGAGATGCTCTTTTGTATTCTGTCTAACTCGACACTTGTTCACTCTGTTCACCCCAGAGACTGTGAGAGATTTGAGGGAGGAGTTAAACATGGCCGCACCCATTATCAGTTTACCAGAGGATTTACCTCGGAACAGGTAGGTTTTTCCTTACTGGGTTTGACTACACCCGTAGATCTACTCAGATATAGGCTACAGTATATTATATCTATGCACACATTGTTAAACCATGTTACATATTGACATATATAGAAACCACACCTACAAAAACCATATGTATACCACATATATAAACAACATAAAACCCTCATATAGTTTAACCCTATGTTGGCTACAATAGGTTTAAATGTGTATGCCAATGAAGCCAATATGTCAAAAATTGCCATATTCTGTTCTCTCGTGAACCAAGAACCACTGAGGAGATCTCTGGCCAGTGGACACTTTATGAAGCACTCTTATCAGACTCTGCTTTGACTAAAGTGCTGTTGAATGACAGTCCGCTTTGTCTGGACAGTAGGCTACTATCCCGGAGACAAACTTTATGCTTCACTTGACCACACATGCTATTTACAACACTGTGAATCGTGGACTGTGAAAAAAATAATTTGAATGCAAAGGTTTCGCATACAGAAAATTACGGTTGTGAGCACGCAACGGGATCAGGTCATGGAAAAGCACGCGCCCAACCAGCGAACTTCCAGGGGAAGAAACGGGCCTAACAGCGACGAAGCCTCTAGCTGCACCAACCAAATCACTATGATATTCCTATGATATTCCTGTAAGGACATGTAGTGTGTCTGTGATATGGAAGAGTGAGTTTAAGTGACTTCTACTTCATGAAATTTCTTACCTCCTATGGCATCACTACACTATTCCTATAAGGACCCAAAGTTTCGCTGTGATATGTCTATAGCCTATCCTTCTAAAATGTACAATTACTATAGTTACACTTCCCCTATAAATGTTAATGTAGCCTATCAACAATGAAAAGCCTGATTTTTTGTATTTCTTTCTATTTTTCAGCATGCCTAGGTGGTGGAAGCACAAAACAGACAGCGGTGTCTCAGCAGACCTACTGATGGAGGCTGCTGTTGAAGTCTGGAGAGGCTCAGACTCCATCTGCCATGCTCCTCTGTACAGATACTGTAAAGCCTGAACACTGAAACAAAGCAGACAAAGCAAAGGTCCCAGCCAAATGACCAAGATGATTCTGACACTCTCTAATGAAAATATTTGCATTGTGTGTATGGAAGTCTTTGCCAAAGCCTCAAAGCCAAAAGAGCCAAAAGAGGAGTGGATCAAACGTGTATATTGTCAGTTCTGGCTCACACAGCCTGCACCCCAGTGGCATCTGTATACATTTTGCCACAACTGTGAAAGTGAGTGAACCTTCAGGTACCTCAACACTCCCTCCACTCTAACACACACACACATACACACATTTATCACTACACAGTTTATTATGATGTTATCGTTATTGTGCCATAAACCAAACTGAGCATTCATATATGGGTGCAGTTCCACAAATAATATTACCATATGTAAATGAGTACTATGGCAAATGTCAGACTATCCCATCAAATCTACAGGACCATGAGACAGGCAGCAACATTCACCAGTTACCTACTCTAGCCTTCAGGGTGAGTGAGTGTAGGCAAGTAATTGGGATTATCACCAATGTTTCGTTGAATTAGGCCCACGACACCTCAAGCCGTGTTTGGAATGGGATACCAGTCACATTATACACACTACATGCAACATGTAACTCTATGGCACATGTAGTATGTTTAGAAGAGTAGTATGCCTGCCTAAAATGGCTTTTCTCCCTCACTGACAAACTTCATCTTAATACCCTCTTTCCTATCTAGGCAATGTTTGTCTTTAACCATTTACTTACTGCTGCTATAGGAACCTAAGCACTTGGTTATGTCTCCAGGTGTATCTTCCCTGACAGAATATGCACCTGTTAGACTGCCTGTCTTAGGTTATCTGCCCTGCTAATACAGGAGGTGCTGCACTCCTGACTGGTGGATCTGTATCTGTCAGTGTCATCTCCAAACGTATCATTTATACTCAGATTTAAACAAGATATTGGTAGTTACAGAATTCCTTTCCCATACAAAACTACTGGGACAGCGTGGAAGTCCAAGCCATTTCCTGACATATGAGCTGACCAGCCTCTCTAACTTCTCCACTTTTGATAATGGTATCTAATGATAATGGGCCACATTAGTGGAGGCAATAGGCCAAATTGCAAACACCACAACTGTAGCTTGCCTGGTAACCTTGATCTCTATGTCTTCAGTGCCTTCAATTTATTTCCTGAACCGGCTCCTTGTCATTCAGATTTGTATCATACCACATTATATATTTGTGTGTACCACATACATTCTCAGGCTTTTTATAGGCTTCTCTAGAACTGTTGGTACAGCTTCCTCATTGATGTAAAACCTTTTGCATGCCAGCTTCGCCTTACTCGATTCTAGTTCTATAGCTCTAGTTTGTGTTGGGAGGTTAAAGAGATTTTTGTAGAAAATGTAACAGAAGAAATTTCAAGTTTAACAATTAAGAAAAGCTTGACATCAAATAAAGGAGATAGCCTATTTATATTTACAATGCATATTTTACGATTTTAATGTTGACAACCACTTAATGAGGCCATTTTAAGATTAACATGCATGAAAAGAGTAACCATCTCTGTCACTGATTTATTTTGTTGAAGAACACACCTTTTTCAAGCACTGCGCAATGAAGTTCTTAAATAATAAGTTTTACAGCGTGGGCAAAACTATTTCAACAAATTTCCTCTTACTGTTACATTTATCCCCAGTGGTTGTTACAACCCACCCTAGTGGGGTAGGTTGTGCCACTCTGTATTTTCCATCATTTTATAGGTGTCAACTTCTATCAACTTTTGACAGATCTAGCACAGTCAGTTACAGTCCTCAAATGTTGCAACGATAAGAGTGGGACAATAGCATACCAGCTATGGCCAAACTTCCCCATACTTTTCAAATGTCAAAAGTAAGAAATAGGTCTTTGCATTCTTAAAAAGTAGGCACACAAGCTCAACAACATTCATTCTTTAGGCTCAGTATGCCATCAATAGGCCTATATATTTTTTGACCCTGTAGCAGCTGCGCCTATTTAAACATTTTCGTAAGGTTAAGGACCAATATCAAATTGAATCTGATGCAGTTTCCGATTACACTGGGACAATAGCTAGCGTAAAGCAAAGTTAATCTGAACACTTTCAATTCGCCTAAATTGCCATAAAGAGGAGCTCATGTCACCATAAACTCAGCTTATCACGGAACATGTGTCGCAATATAAAACCATATTGAATCCACCCAGCGACGCACCTTTCCAACAGAATAGCTTTGTTATATTATTCTTTACCTCGAGTGAAGCATAAAGCGGTGCGAGGCTTTAATCAAAAGGCAGAGAGATAACATCCGTAAACTGACACCGATGGCCCTGTGATAGAGCACACTGACCCGCCCGGGAGGATCAGATCCGGCCTCGGCAGGAGAAACCTCCCCGACCTGATACTGCAGGCTACACACACTGGGGATAAACGCTGGAATTAAACTACCTGAAATTTAAGCTTCGACATTAGTAGAAGCCATAAAAATGCATTTTAGATATAGGCTACTGTAGAATATGTTTCAACACACACAACATATACATACAGTATATTGTACATATTGGACATTCATTCGAAATAGTACTGGGCAGTGATAATACATGTTCTTCCTGTGTACTGATAACACAGGCACAGGCTATCTGTAAGCAAGGGTGTAAGTAATTACATTTACTCACGTTACTGTAATTGAATAGCTTTTTTATGTACTTGTACTTTGAGTATTTATTAGCCTACTTCACTTCATTTTAAATCACGTCAATGGTGTCCACAATTGTGTGGCCAGTTGTGGAGCCATAGTGAACGGACAGTCAACAAGGAAGAGAAGGGTAATCTGGCTTTACTTGGTTTGTGCACTTTATTTTGTAATTTCAAAATTTTCCAATTAAAATAATCTAGTTTTTTTTTTATAGTAATCTATGTGCTCTGGTTCTTTTAGATTTGCATGGGAAAGATCACATCTGTAACAATTTACCCTTTTCTAAAAAGTAGGCTTAGTAAATTTCACTGAGAATAGTTTAAATAAGATACTTTTTAAAAATTTTACTTAAGTCTTAGAGTTTTACACCAGTACTTTTACTTCTACTTAAGTCATATCAACAAGTAACAATACTTGAGTAGGGTATTTTAGTACTCTTTCCACACTGTAAGTAGGCCATCTAAAATGTGTTTTGGCTTCTCAAAATAGCCTATATTTGGAATATCAACATACATAAATGCATTTTTAACTATTTTTTGTATATCTTGAAACATCTCTAAACACATTCTTAAGTATATGTGATTTTCAAATTGAGGTTACTGAAATTGCTACATAAAACTAACCCTAACCCCAAAACTGGGTTAAAACTGAAGTAGAAACCGATGTGAAAAATGTAACTTAAAAACAAATACACTGTAGAAGGGAGGAAAGCAATATTTCATGGCATTTGTTTTGTGTTTGAGTGACTGGGAACTGGATGATGGCCTGAAACAGTGAGGAACCGATGTGACATTCAAGGACACACCATAACTACGTTACAAAAAAACAAAATACAAACACATGCCATTCAGTTTGTTGCTGTTGTTTATTATATATTGGATCCTTCAGTCAGGGCAGACCAAGCAGTGACCCTTCCAACAGTCAAAGATCAACAAAGTATACACTCACACACCACCCACAGCCCTGTCCCACATTAGTCTCCCAACTCGCCTCCTGTGAGCCTCTGAAGTTAACAGCGCTGAACCCCGGCTTCTGCCCTCACAGACCTCTGGGGGAATTTCTCCAGCTATCTGCAAAGGCCCATTAGGGCATACTGTGCAATTATATCCGAGTTTGACATTGATGCCCTTACAGAAAAGAGGCTGCTCTACAGGTGATTTGGTGCCTAAAATGGAACAGGGCTCGCATCTCCTTCCAGCTATAGCCTAAAGAGCTTGGATCTGATGAGCTGTATTTGCACACGTTTATACATGTAATTTTACAATAAAATAAGACTAAGACTGAACTGTATATTATTTGAGTATGTCCAGGAGAAGCTAATTAATTTCATTTCTAGCTGCTTTCACGCACATATTCCAGTTAAGTAATTTATTGTCGTATTCATCATTTTAAGAACAATTAATACAGAAATCACAAGCACAACATAGGGGGAAAAAAATATCAGTACAAAGTCAATATTTCCAAAGCAAAGCTGAACAGTACTGTACCCTGGCTGCTATAGTGGAGTTGCATCTTAGATTGAGAGAGAAGCTTGAACACCGAGAGTTATACCAGGCTAATGTCTCATTACTCCTCCTATTCGCAGTGCTGCTACATACGTACTTGGAGACACAGGCACTCTACCACTCAAACACATACACACAGCCATCTGAACTGGTGCTCGAGAAGTTGATCAGTAGGCCTATGAGAGGAGGATTGTGGCGGGATGGACAGCGAGAACTCATGTGAGAAGGGGTGTGGGACAGAGGGTAGTGCAAGGAGAATGGTCTAGCCCTTGACGGGTGAGGGTTCGAGATCTTGAACATAACATTTGAATGCTCTTTTTCCTACCCAAGATGCTGTGAAAACACATGCACAGTTCAATGCTGTGGGTTGAAAGGGTGGGGGCGGGGGTGGTGGCACACAATTCATTTAAAGCCACACCCCAAGGTTCCATCATCAGCTAGAGAAGCCCTGCGGCCCCTGCCCAGTCAGCTAGCTGCCACAGCGAAAACCCCAGACACAAAGAAAGCCAGCAAAGACACACACCCACAGTCAGTGCTCTCATTGATACACTCATTCTCACACAGACACACTTCATTTACACACAGTCATGCCTTAAAAACACAAATGGCTGAAGTTACAAAAGTCTGAAGTAAAGACGAACTGTAACACAGTCACATCTTCATCTGAAACATTTACTCCTTTGCTCCATTCTCAATGTCCATCTCATCGCCATTCTCTTTGCCTTCAGTCTTCACCTTCTCTGCCTCTTTCTGTTCGGGGGAAGAGAAAAGCAAGAGAAAGCAAATCAGCAACTCTTCACTTTTCATTTTATTTGTTTGCACTGTCAGTATAAACACATGGTTATCCTGCCCCCTTATGGTTGATGTAGAGAACAAGACAGAAATTCACCTTTGCATCCCGCTCTGCAAACTTCTGGAACATGTTGGCATACAGGCGCTTGTCCTTCTCATTTTGCTCTTTGATGTGTTTCTGACAAAGGACCACCTGGCAGGATATGCAGCAGGTGTCAGAAGACAATACCACTTATCTTCAGCTATAATACAGGTACAACTACAGCCAACAGCTACAGATTACACTGGCTATCCAGATATTGCACTTAGGCTAGATTTATCTTCATTCCCAGATTGATTCAATATGGCTCAAGGCCAACAGCGTTTTACCTGGCTCTTGGCTGCCTTGTTAGCAGGATACAGTTGAATGACTCGCTGGAAGTCGCTTCTCGCCCTGTCAAACTCCTTCATACCGAAAAGCGCCTCTCCCCTTCGGAACAGAGCCTTCTCATTGGATTCATCCAACTCCAGAGCCTACAATTACATACAGAGTGTAAAAATCAATGACTTGCTTCACTTACAGTATTCACCGACATAAATATACATCAACCCTATTGACACGGTTTCCAAATAAACACATTTGTATTTCAATATCCTCAATGAAACACAGAATAAAAAGGCACTGCTCACTCCAACACCCCATCCCCTGTTGAGGCAAAATGGCATTCCTCTGACAAAAAAGGTGTTTCTAAGGGAAATAAATTGAAACAATTTTTCACTTTTGCATGACAAATCGTGCCATTTTCATCTGTCAGTGCCCCTGGGCATGGATGATCAGTGATCACTCATATTGTTAGCGACTTGATTGAGTAGACAGATAGTGTAGTTCATGCCATTGTTCTAATCATAACACAAGCTTCTTGCCTCCTAAATACTAAACAGAGTGATGAAATATAGAATTTAATCATCTCCCAGTGGGACTGAGTTGTCAGGTGAGTGTAAGGATAAACATTGTACCTTGTCGCAGTTTTCCAGAGCTTGGGTTGGCTCCTGTAGTTTAAGGAAGCACATGGCCAGGTTCAGATGTGCAGCCAGTCGCAACGCTTTGGCTTTCTGCTCATCCTCTTCCGACAAACTAGATTCATGTTCCAGCCATGACACAATCCTTTTGTATTGCACCGACGCCTGCTTGTACTTTCCTTCCTAAACACATAAAATCATAAACAAGTGAAAACAAGCTCAGTGCTAGTTACACACTTGCCACCTGGGGGTTATTAGGCAGGTCATGGTTTGTAAACTGTCACGTTACACAGCTGATGATTAATGTGTATTGTGAGCATTACAGTGTGCAGACTATTTCATTGACTTCATTTGTAAACATGAAGTTTTGCCCTACCGCTCTGATTTATACACTCCCATCTAATTCCAAATGACTAAAAACCAATTCCAGAGACTTCTAATTCAGGCAGTAAATGTAGTCCATTACAGTGAAGAAGAAGCCAATATTTCGCGCATGCGCTTTTCAACAAGGACCCCTTAGTGGCAAGCATCAACAACGTGATCTTAAAAATCCTTTTGTATTACTGCCTGCTGTTTAAATACATCCCTACATACCTTGAAGTACTGTGTTCCCTTCTCCTTGACAATGCCGCTCTGTTCCAGTTTCTCTACTGTGTTCATCTCCCATGACTCCTTAGCCTAAAGGAAAATTGCTTCAGTCACTTCTTAGCAGGGGACAATTGGTCAACTAAAATAAAGTTGTGTTTGCCTTCATGATTATAGTGCACCTTCTCAAAGGCTCCCAGTTTGATCCTGTACTGCAGTGTGGCTCCACCAGGAATGTTGTACTTTGCGTTTCCTGCATTTCCAAAGCCATACCTACAAAACAAAGACACTTGGCATTAGTAATCAGTAATGTGAGAAATAACTGATTATCTGTTGAATATACACTTGGACCAAGTTTGCTTCTATATTCTACAGAAGAACCGAAGACTCGAAAGTGAAAGTTTTTTTTTTTTTTTTTTTAAATAAAAAATGTGTCACAACATGCATTACAATCATTGGGATGTGCATTAATCATGTGTTAATTATTTACATACATTCAACTCCACATACTTGATTCTGTATGGAGGCAATCAGTGAATGTTTACATTTTGCAGTACTGTTTCTTGAAAGATTAAAGGTAAATTCTGGTTATTTTCTGCTTGGGCCTTATTTTCCTAGTTAATTTCTTCACTTAACTGTAGAGCTTTATGTACCTCTAGTTTGCAGGGAGCACTGCTCTCTAATACACACCCAGAGGGCCAAAGCAAACTCCAACATTCAAACCCAAAAAGCGATTAAAATGCGTCCTTTCAACACTGTAACACTCACATTGCAATGGGACCCGCCTCTATGCGATTATCAGTTGCCTGAATCTTGGATTCACCATTCATGTACTCTGATGCTGCATTCATGTCATATGGAATTTTCCATAAATACTAACTACTGACTGGGAAAAAACATTGTTAACCTCCCAGTTGACATTAATGATATCTCCCACCTGGCATGACGAATTGCGGAAGCGTGTCAACACAAGCAGTAAACGTCACTGAGAATCCACCGATGTCGGCAGTCCAAGGTATTAAAAATCAAACTGATAAGTTATATTTACACTAGTATAATCAACGATACTTACAAAAGCAAGAAATAGCTGCTGTAATTAATTTGTGGTTGATTTTAAATTCATAAAGACAAATTATTTGGGATGCGGGTATTCCTATAGGTAAAACTTGTAAAGAATGCTTTCAAGCTGAAGCAATGAAATTTCAATTGTGATGTGAATGCAGCAGAAAACCAGCAGCAAAGCAAACGCATAAGCATAAGATGAACTATTAAAACTGAAATGTGATCATTTCTCACAGCTATTTAAAGATATGTAACTGCAGTGTGAGCATTACTGTGTTTGAAGGATGTGTTTTAACCACTTTTTGGGTTTAACTGTTGGAGTTTGCATTTGCCTTCTGGGTGTGTATTGGAGAGCATCGCTCCCAGCAAACTGGAGGTACGTTAGGCTCTACAGTGAAGTAAGTAACACATTTTTGAACACAATCAGTCATCATGATGCAAAAAACTAGGACAATAAAGCTCAGGTTGAAAATGACTGGAATTAGCTATCCTTTCAAAATGTTCACTGTAAATAACAGGTAACCTTGAAGACAGCAACTGCCAAATATAAAATGAAAACATTATGAAGCTCTTATTTTACTGACTATTGAAACACATCTCTAAAACTACAAAGTAAATGTGTGCACTGGTGCATGTAATCATACTTGGGCTTAATATTGAAGAGAGACTCCTCTCCCTGCTCCATAGCCATGATAGATTTCTCCACTCCAGGTGGCAAGCCGAGATTCTCTCCATCTCCAATCTCAAACTTCATTTCTCTCTCGTCAAACACGCGGCCCTCACAGGTTCCCTCCACAGTTACTACAAAAGACAAACAAAAACACTGGGGTGATTCTGCAACAAACCAGAGTCTTGGCCTTGCCAAAAACCTGTTGCATAGATTGACAGCTGTAGGCAGGTGATGCAAATTCCAACTGCCAGTCAAATTGAATCCAATTACTTTGTGCAGGATGCCTGTAAACACCCTTTAAAATTAATCATCCCTCTATATCTGAGCCCCAAGACTGGCAGCCTTACATTAATTTACCTTCATAAATGTGAAAATGTATCTCATGTCAACTATGTAATAGCTGTGTCTTGATGCAGTTACCTTCAACAGCAGCTCCTTCATTGGGCTTGGAGTATCCCTGGCCTTTGGTGATCATGCGACGGATAATTCCTCCATCCTCATCTTCAGTTACGTCCTCCCCTCTGAATTCAAACAGCTCCACCTACAGATGTGCAGACATTAAATTTAATATCCAGACATAAATTTAAGATCAAATTAATTAAGATCAAATATAGAATTCAACCACAAACCCAAGACTAAGGTTCAAGGTATAGAAAGGACTATCAAATTAAGCTGGGATCAGTCAGTCTCACCTGGAAAACGAGTGTGGCGTTGGGAGGTATCTTGGGTGGGCTGCCTGCAGATCCATAAGCGTACTCTGGCTTACAGATGAGCTGGCTCAACTCCCCTACTTTCATTGTGGCTACACCAATGTCCCATGCCTTTATCACCTGACCTAAACACACAGAAGAACACAATGGCATTACACTGGCTATACAACTATAACAGGTGAATGTTTATGTGTGTGTGGTAGATATGAACCAACCTTTGCCCAACTCGAAGGAAAACTTCTCTCCTCTGTCTCTACTTGAGTCAAACGGAGTACCATCCAGCAGTGTGCCCACATAATGTACAAACACTTTATCCCCTATCAGAGGCAGCTCTGTGCCTGTGCCTTCCCTTTTCACCAACTGGAAAAAGACACACACAGCAAGAGAATAAGAAAGGAAGAGTGGGGTTAGGCAACAACGATGAATTCTCACTTCAGCAGACCATGAGAAGCTGGCTTCACAGTCATACACCCATTCTGTAGTCTGTTGTTGTGGATGATAGTGTGAGATTGCCAATTCCTCCATTGAAAATTACATTTAAGTTTACAGTGTATCATGCAAAACAATGATTCGTGTGTGTGTCTTGTGTCTGGATGTGTGTGTTTGAGTATTCAATGCGCCCATCATTTGTTCCTCCTCCAGACCCTTCTAGAAATGTGGCCAGTTATTAATAGCAATATGATAGCTACCTAGTAGCTTCCCTGGCTGATACCTAACGTCAATTGATACACCAATAGGGCACGCGTGACTTGTTGAATGTGTGAAATTTGCTATGAAAACAACATTAAACACTGAATGACCACGTGTTGACATTATTGAAGCTAGCAAACATTAGTTGCTTGTATTGGTAACGTTAGTGTAGGCTTTAGCATAGCTAACGTCAGCTAACGTTAGCTTAGCCATAACAGGCCACCGACAAGCACCCAGCTAACCAATCAGCTAGCTGGCTGAAGAGTTAGACTTCACAGCTCTGTTTGAATGATGGATTTACCTTTAAAACACCCCCATCTTTTTTCGGCGTGATATCCTCTCCCTCCATTGGGATGCTGTGTTGTCCTTCACTGGTCTGTTCCTCTGCAGTCATTGTCGTGTTGTGGTGGACCAAACCCCCTTCCTCCTACTCTGACCTGCGCCACAAATCAAAGCAAACTAACGCTGGCTAACCGTTCTGGTTGGCAGCTACCTCTTGCTGCACGCCAAGTGTAAGCAACCGTCAGCTAACAGCACACTGACGTTAGCTACCAAACAACAGGCTGTCTACTACTTGTGGATGGTATTGTAAAAATACACGTTACACGTTACGCTACGCCGTAATTCTGCAACTGTTGTGCACCAGTCACACGTCTATTTTAGCAGAGCTGCGAGCTTTTAATGTGGTTGCAAAGGGGTCCACGTTGCTATGCTGCTACTTCTCAATCTGGCATCTAATAACCGCTTGAAGGAAGGGCAGAGAACTTTCCAGACATGACGGGAGGAACCAAGGGGGATGAGCCGAGTTTGGTTGCGTTACCTATAGTATTACAGCGTGCCCCGCATAGGCGGTGCACAGGCGATGAGTGCAACGCAGTACATCACATACACACTTGCGCAGACAAACCACACCACATTGATTAAGTTAAATTAAATAATTCAGGTATAACTAGTGCAAGATACGGTCTACTAATCAAATAGAAAAAGACGTCATACACGTATGTAGCCCCTTTCACAGGACCATCCGGTCATTGAAAACACGCACTCCGTGCTTCATCTTGCTTGCTATTGGTCAGATTCTAGGCCCACTGCCGTCTGTTGGCGCGCTCATCGAACAGCCTTGGGTTAAAATAACATTATAAACGAAGGGTGTTTTCATATCTACGAGTGAGTATATAGTTAATGTTAAAAGTGGCTGTAATGGTCACCAGTAGTTAAAAGATTTAAACTGATGTTACGGAAACTGCTTTGTTCTGTTGCATGAGCTGACGTTAACGCGTATTTGAAAGCTGTTTAGTTAACCAAGGTTAGCTTGTAACTAATGCTACTGTCGCACAAACAACCTGTGCGCTGTTCATAGCGCCAAGGGGCCATTTTCACGATGACCACATTTGAACTGAAATGTTTGATCTAATATTTTACTCTAACCCAAGTACTGTGTCATCTCCTAGGGGCATTCACCAGGATGGAGAATGGCAGCCCCCGATTTCCATTTCCATACCAGCCCTATACCATCCAGGAGCAGTTTATGCAATCCCTGTATTGTGCACTTGAGCAGGGCAAAGTCGGCATCTTTGAGAGTCCCACTGGAACGGTGTGTGTGTATGTTTGGATATATGGCTCTGTGTGTGTGTGTGTGGACATGAGAGATTGAAGCAATACAATTTCTAATGTGTTTTAAACGTGTGTACCCTCTACCCCAGGGCAAGTCTCTGAGTCTGATATGTGGAGCGCTGAGCTGGCTGAGGGACTATGAGGAGAAGAGGAGACAGGAGACAGCTGCTCTGCTGCAGGAAGGAGAAGCGATCCTTTCCACCTCTACCTCTCTCCCCTCCCCTGCTCCTCAGTCCTCCACTAGCTTCTCCTCGGCAGAGCCTGACTGGATCACTGACTTTGTGCAGAAGAAGGCAGAGCGCGACCTGGTGTCCAAGCTAAAGGTAAGAGTTTGTGTCTGGAGGTTTCAGATATGACCTCCATAAGGATCTCTGAGAATGCTTAACCTCCGTAGCTTCCCTGTGGAGGGACTTTAAATATCAGTGGGTGTTTTTGTGTTTGTGTGTGTATGTGCGTGTCAGGACGACGAACTGAAAAGGAAGAAGAGGGAGGAACGATTGGAAATGATCAGAAACAATGTTCAACTTAAGTATGCAATGAAAAGAAAGGTAAGAGGTCTTGCACATTACCATTTAATGAAGAGCCCACATTCCGGGAATTTATTGTATGAAATATTATTTTGTGTTCATGTCACTCTGGATAAGAGTCTCAGGTATATGACTGAATGATTGAATTCATGTGTGTGTGTATGTGTGTTTGTAGAGCAGTGAAGAGGATGAGGCATTCAAGTTGCTCCAGCTCAGTAAAGAGGGTCCGGTGGAGGCATCAGGAGATCCCGAGGAGGAGGAGCTTATCATTGCAGAATATGAGAGTGATGATGAATCCAAGACCAAGAGCAAGTAAGGACAGCCACTTACAACTACATCAAAGTTAACTGTCATAGTAAGGAATGGAAATGGACAGACTATGACAACTTGGTGTATTTCCTCACATCAACAGATTCAGTGGTGCTGAGGATGATGAAGATGATGACCTGGTTGAAGAACATGTTACAAAGGTGTGTGTGTGTGTGAGAGAGATGTCACACGGTAGCCCACATTTGACTCCCTGTAAGAATGATACCAAGCCCAATAATAATGTGTGTCATATGTTACCCTGAGGTAAAACTGCCTATGAATGCTTTTTATCAGATTTACTACTGCAGTCGCACTCACTCCCAGCTGGCCCAGTTTGTCCACGAGGTTCAAAAGAGCCCCTTCAGCAAGGACATCAGCCTGGTCACACTGGGCTCACGGCAGGTACGTGTACACACATGCATCTTCATTTCAACCCTCCTCACACAGAGATATATACTCTGGAACTGGAAGTACTGGAAGGACTGGAAGTATTATTGGTATTCAGTCAGTTTCCCTTGTTGAGTACAGTAATCATAAGGTTGTGTACTTTGCAGAATCTATGTATCAATGAGGAGGTGCGTCGCCTGGGCAGCGCCCAGCGCATTAACGACCGCTGCATGGAGCTGCAGAAAAACAAACATGGTGAGAACTACTCACACACAATAGCTCCAGAAATACTTATTGAAATGTATTCCCCAGCTAACTAAGAGCTTCTACTGTATCTTACTGGAAATGGATTCAACAAGATTTTTGTTTACGTTTTCCTGAGATTTGTAATGCTTATATAGTGCTGCATGTCCTTCCATCCCATAGAGAAGCAGCATCAGGAGGAGGGTGTGAAGCGTAAGCGGAGCCCGGCGAAGAGTGTGTGTCCCTACGTTGGGGCTACAGCGCTGCAGCAGCTGAGGGATGAAGTGCTGGGGACAGTCCACGACATAGAGCACCTGCTCAGTCTGGGCAGGGAAATGCACGCCTGTCCTTATTACGGCACACGCCTCGCCATTCCCCCTGCACAGGTAACACAGTGTGTACACATCATCCACCGATCAACTTCCTCTTTCTATTATATTCTTCTATCACCTTTATAATACTACATTGCACTGTTTGTCTTTTATTGCCTGTGCTTGCACTGTTTTTTTGCACTTGTGTTGGAGGTGGAATAACAATAAAGATGAATTGAATTGAAGACATATGCTGTCCACTTACAGTATGTGTCTTTTTCAAGTTTATGTAATGTCAGTGTCATTTGTATGGTGTGTTTTTGTGTCTGTGTAGCTGGTGGTGTTGCCTTATCAGATGGTACTTCATGAAGCTACAAGACGGGCATCAGGGATCCAGCTGAAGGGACAGGTAGGGTTGGGTGTTGTGTGGATTTGATCAATTCTGATTCTAATCATAGATTTGTTTCCTTAGCAATCCTCAGTACTACTTGGAATCAAAATCTTATGAAAAAAAGTATTGTTTCTGATAAAATACCCCAGTAAAATTTATATACTATTCATCTTAAGTAGGTCTAAAAAGTGGCAAAATCAGGGCATGCAGTAGTGATATTTCTGAACAAAAATGTAACCACATGACCTGTATAATAGCAGGAGTGGGGAAATTTAAATCCTCTAGGTGCCTATTGATTCTGCCATATTTTTTAGCAGATCCAACAATTAGAATTTGAATGGATTTTTGATGGTGTAGTAGTGAGTTGATGGTCTGAGTGTTTTTTACGTAATTTTTTTTTTACAGGTGCTGATCATAGACGAAGCTCACAATCTCAGTGACACACTCTCCTGTATACACAGCTCAGAGCTCACAGGAGCACAGGTAAACACATTCACACATATACACATTATCTAGATTTAAAATTCAGGTAATGTGGTTCTGAAGTTAATGTTCCTTGTGATATGCTAAAAATCGGATCTCCTTTCTACAGCTTTGCCGTGCTCATTCTCAGCTCACTCAGTATTCTGACCGCTACAGGTGAGTATGCACAGACACACACACATGCACTCATCCACTAAATAAATGTAGTCTTAACTCCCCTCCTGACTCTTGGTGCTTATGTGTCTGCAACATTAGGAGCAGGCTGAAGGCAAAGAACCTCATGTACATCAAACAGATTCTGTTTACGGTTGAGGGGCTTGTCCGGGCGCTGGGAGGTGAGTGTGTTTGGGCTCAAATGAGTTTTTTTGCTGATTATTGCCAGTCGGCACATTGTTAGGGCTGGAAAACGCTGAACAGTGCTGTTGACTTTATGACAGTTCTGGTCATGGTGTATGTGTTATTCCTGCAGGTAAGGTGGGGCAGAATCCACAGAGCCAGTCTACACAGCCAGGTCAGCGCAAACACACACACACACACACACACACACACACACACACACACACACACACACACACACACACACACACACTTTAAAATGCGTACGCTGCATTTGAGTAATTTCTCTTTTTCCCCTCAGGAACAGAACTGCTTACCATTAATAACTTCCTCTTCAAGGCCCAGATCGACAATATCAACTTGTTCAAGGTAGTTGACAGTATTATCGTGCCATAATAATCACTCTGTTACTACGACTACATACCATATCCCAACCACATCTTTCTCTCTGCCTATTTCTCTGTTTCTCATTCTCACTAAAGTTACAGAGATACTTTGAGAAGAGCATGGTCAGCAGAAAAGTAAGTGGCGAGTGTATCTGTGTGTATTATCTAATGTATTCCTCATAGTGAATAAATATGGTTAAGTGTGATATACTGTAAAATGAAATGTGTAATACCCGTGGCTTCTCTCCACAGCTGTGTGGCTTCATGGAGAAGTACGCAGGTACAGGTGTGAATCCACACACTCATACCAGCTCAAACAAAGAGAACCGACGCACAGAGGGCTTAAACCGCTACCTTCAAACACTGCAGAGCAGCCAGAGCGCTGCACCAGGTCAGTGCACTGTTACACAAGTGATTTAGAGGAACAAAAGGTCTTTCTATCACCCTCATGTTTCAAAGCATATTTTTGAGACACGCCTCATCACTGGAGACTTGTTTGGCATTATGATAACTATCAAATTGTTTATTCAAAATAATGGGATCATGCTCAAAAAATGAGGACAGCTTACAAAGCTTAATTTCAGGCCCGAGAGACATTGTGGCTGTCACAAAACTGAATTAAAAATTGTAAGATGACCTGAAATTCCTGTTCCTTTGAATAGACAGTTTGCATAAAGACTATGCACTGACTAGTCCAAGCGGACCGGCCTACAGTACCTACAAATTAACTGTCAAAATGGTTACGATCTCATTTCCCACACTTCCTTGTTTGTGAAATGCACAGGTAACAGAAAAAAATAACAATTTTGTTTTGTGATCAGATTGGAGAGCTAACCAAACGCTAAAAAAACATTTAGAGCATCTCTAGCTGTGATGAGTGTCTCCATTTTTTCGTTGCCCATGCTTCAGTTGCGCATTACAGAGACACAGATTGTGTGGATTGGGCTTGCTTACACAGGCATTACTGTTCACTATCCACCATATCCCTGCCTCCCGCATCCAGCCAAGACTCACATTGTAGCATCTAAATGTCTAACTCTAAAGCTGTCCTCTGTCTGTTCCCTTGTGTGCAGTTTCTTCAGCAGACCAGCAGGGGTCTGCAGAGGCGGAGAAGGTGCTGTCTGCATCTCCCATGATGCAGGTGGAGGGTTTCCTCATGGCTCTCACCAACAGCAATACTGATGGCAGGGTGGTGGTGCACAGACAAGGTACCAATATACACACACACACTTGTAGGACAGTAATGAAATCTGAGTGCTTCAGTGTGATTTTTCATGTTTTGTGTGTAGGCACTTTGTCAGAGAGCAGCGTCAAGTTCCTGCTGTTGAATCCAGCGGTCCACTTCGCCCAGGTGCTGAAGGAGTGCAGAGCGGTCATCATCGCGGGAGGAACCATGCAGCCTGTGAGTTATTTAAGTCCACCAAAAATAAACTGAGCTCTTGCCGTGTGTCAATTTTACAATTCTAAAAGATGTGTATGTAGGTTTCAGACTTCAAACAAGAGCTGTTGTTTTCCGCCGGGGTGGGAGAGGAGCGTATCGCTGAGTTTTCCTGTGGTGAGTGGCCCACTTAATAAGACTGCAATAGTTTATGGAGTTCGACTTTCTGTGTATTTCTAATGTACTGTCTTGATGACTCCTTTATCAATATTTCTGTTTGTGGGAAATTTTGAAAGCTGATGGGATGCTTGACAAAACCTTATTTATAAATTATGTTTTTGAAGAATTATTTTGAAGAATAAGTACAGCCAACTGAAATTATGATATTGATACTGATATATTTTTTTTTCTATGAAATCCTTTCCATAAAAATGTGTTTACTGTATTCCTTGCTGTGTATCCATCTGTCTGATATGTCTGTCTGTAGGCCATGTAATTCCTCCGGAGAACATCCTTCCCATCATCCTGTGCAGTGGCCCATCTTGTCAAGAGCTGGATTTTACTTTCCAGAATAGAGACACTCCACGCATGGTAACACATATACACTTTGTATTTTCTTACAGTTAAAAGAACCTGTAATATTATGGGATGTAGCATTATTTTCACTGCAGCATCGTAATAAATGTGTGTCTGTTGGTTGACAGATGGATGAGACGGGCCGCATTCTCTCCAACATTTGTAACGTGGTACCAGGCGGTGTCGTGTGCTTCTTCCCTTCTTATGAATACTCAAGGCGGATCGTTTCCCACTGGGAGGCCAGCGGGGCTCTTGCTCGTCTGGCTAATAAAAAGAAGGTACATGAGCTCTCTGTGTGACAGATCTTAGAAGGCCTTAACTTCTTAAGCAGGCCTTAACCTAAATGTGGCAGGGGTTCGTAGTGGTTAGAGAGACCGTCCTGCAGAAGCGAAAGGAGAATTTCCCTACGGGGATCAATAAAGTCCAACATTATTATTATAAATGGATCCTGTCTTTCATATGGAGCTAGATCTTCTCTCTCTTCTCAGTGCGATATAATTGTATTCTTGTCTCTTCAGATCTTCCAGGAGCCAAAGAAGGCCAACCAGGTGGAGCAGGTGCTGAGCGAGTTCTCCCGTTGCATCCAGGTGAAACTGGCACTGATGACACTCATATTTGCCCTCATCACATAGCATTATTAACAGGTTCATCAGGATCTGCTGCCATGCTCTTATTATTATAATTTTTTTTCCCCATCTCTTTCATTTTGTTAGAGGTGTGCTGCGGACGGTGGCGGACTCTCAGGGGCGTTGCTGTTCTCTGTGGTTGGAGGAAAGATGAGCGAGGGCATCAATTTCTCAGATGACCTGGGCAGGTGTGTGTAATATTACTGGCACCTGGACAGAAGCAGCAGCTATACATCAAATATACTGTATAATACTTTGTTCTGCTCTGTGTGCCTTCCTGCATGTGATGACAGGTGTGTAGTGATGGTGGGAATGCCGTATCCCAACATCAAGTCTCCGGAGCTGCAAGAAAAGATGTCCTACCTGGACAAACACCTGGTGAGACAGTCTTGTGTCCATACTGCGGCTCCCAATAGCCTCTTTGATCTCCACTGATTCCAAAAAGATGCAGCCCCTCCTTGTCTCTCATCTCTGTTGTGTCTGCGTTTCAGCCTCACAGTGGAGGGAGGAGCGCCGGCCAAGCACTAATAGAAAACCTCTGCATGAAGGCTGTCAATCAATCCATAGGTAATGAAGAAAAATATCAGTGATATTAGACATAGTACTAATTCATGGTATGCCCGTTTATTCCATAGGTGGTAAGATACTATGACTGGTATTTACTCTTTATTTCACTTCATCTGTCCAAAGGGAGAGCGATCCGTCACCGTGGCGACTATGCCTCCATTGTGTTGTGTGACAGACGTTACTCTCGACCTGCTACAATATCCAAACTTCCCAACTGGATCAAAGCTCGAACTAGTGCACACACAACTTTCGGCCCTGCTTTCGCTGCCTTGAGGAAGGTGAGGAGCAAGTGCACTTATGTACACACACAAATCACTATATCTGAGAAAAATGCATATTATGACTAGAAACAATGTGTCCATATCTTCTTCTCTCTCAGTTCTTCATGGATAAGAAACAGAAGCAGCTGCAGGCATAGTTTGACTCCCAAAGGGATCGGCTGACGTTTTTCAAGTTCTCAACTTTTCAAGTTCAAGAGAGGACAAAGGCCTGGGTTAGGAGAAACTTTGTGAAAACCCAGTGGAACAGCAGTCACTCAGTGCAACATCAGCAACCCAAGAAAGTGCTGTTGTAATATAAGTTATCTCGAGATTGCCACTGCCACTTTATAATGTTTAGATATGGTGTTTTTCAATATACTGTAATTACAGCCTTGAATATTGTGCATGAGATCCTTCATGGATTTGCAGAGTTTGCCAAGGGGTTAGCCGTCAGACCTCTGAGTCTGGAGTTCAGCAGCCAACCGGGGAGGCAGTTTTTCAGGATTTCATGTTTTCTTTTTCAGCTTCCGTTCATTTCTAATGATTTCCATTATTTTCCTGTTGTCCTGGTCAAATCCATGGTCCAGATGTTTGGGATTTAACCACAGAGAATGATGGACATAAGGCTTCTGAAGGCACACTGCAGAGTATATCACTGCAGAGATATACACGAGGCTAAGGCAGCCTCATTTGAGTCAATTGTATCAATCTTGGGCTGTATTCAAATTATGTTTGGTAGATGTTGGAGAAAAAAGCCTGTGCTTTACCATTTTCCAAAGTATACTGAAATAATTTACTGGAGAAGCCACTACACAGAATGCAGACACAGTACTTGAGTAGGCATCCATTTGACTGATTTACCCTTGAAGAGATTGTAATATTAATAACATTCAATATTAGATATTACATAATACAAATATTACTTATTTAAAATTCATTTATTTTATGGAAAGACATTAGGCAAATGGTTACTTTCTTTCAGAGTATTACGGTGGATCTATGTTTAATTCTTAATGAGTGAAGTATTCTAAAATGTTATTCGCTTGATTCATTTTATGAAAAAATAAGACATTTGTTTTACAATGAATATGCTCTCAATAAATTGTTTATCATTTTTGTTTGAGTCATGTTTTGGTCAAGTCCTGAGACGGACCACTGCTCTCATATACAAGTGATTAGTTCCACATAAAGCCAGGAGGTGGACACTTAACGTTGCATTTTATATTTTCAGACTGCACATAGGAGAGCCTGAGGTGGGCAATCAACTTAAGGCATTATTAGGCCGACCATTGCCCATTTTACACTGATAAAGCCTCTGTTAGGAGCCAAAGGAGTGATCGCCTTTTATGAAACAGGGTTATGATGGATTATATTTGAGCGATCTGAGGACACAAAGTCCCTTGAACACAAAATGGATCCCTGGCAGCCTCGAATGCTTTAAGAGTTATCAGTGCTTAGTGTTCATTCGTTCTGATTGGCTGGCTTCCATCGTGTCACACTTCCCAGTCGTCGTCGTCCTCTGCTGTCGGCTGCGGGGCAGGGAGTGGTGGGATGACATCCGACATCCGGGCAAATGCGCCGCTGGTGCCAGCAGGCGCATCACCCGACTCTCCACCTGCTGGACCCTTTCCAGAGATGCCTGGAGAGAGAACAGACCGCAATATGTATGCAAACCCAATCACCGGCATCAGCATTCTTACTCTGACGTGCCATAAGAGGAAGACAGCCTTTCCTCACCTTTCCTGCGCATGGCCAGTTTATTAAAGAGATCCGACATAAAGTCTCCACCACTGGATGCCGCTCCCACCGCTGAAAAAGAGAGAGACAAAGGCCGGCAGTTAGAAAGTATCAAACATGCGAGCAAGTTGTACTTTTCAATTGGGGCAGAGGATCCATTTCTCAAATTCCAGAGACCTATGCTTCGAAGCGGAGTGTGTAATTACAACAAGGCCGTTAGTATAGTTAGTCAGTAGAAGCAGCTCAGATGTATAGCAGCTCTCCCCAAAAGTGAAATGTTAGGCTGTGACCTTAGCCAGCCAACCGGAAATCATGAGGAGGATACACTGTCAGTAGAAGGTCAGACACTTTAAAAACAGACTGTAACCAAGTCAGCCTTTTAATGAAGGTGGCATTTATGAAACAAAGGTCATAGAGCCATGGGCTGTTCTTGGGACTGTGATTATAACCAGAGCGCCTGTGGCTCCATGTGAGATGTGTACATAAAAGCTAACACACTGACATGGGTGAATACAAACTAAGGACCAGTCACGCTCCGCTTTGATTGCACGTTTCTCTCATCAATGTTAAAAGCTGCATCGTGTGCCAGTTAATAAAACATGAGCGAAGCCACAACCCCACTCAAACACTCTTGTCACCTTGCTCTTGCTCTTTCTGCTTCTTCTTCTCCATTTTGCGTTCTTTAACGTTGCGTAACTTGGCTTTGCCGATGCCTCCAGCGTTGCGGATGGACTCCAGGAGGCTGGCGCGGCCGTCTGACGGCTCAACCACCTCACTGGGAGCGCCAGACACAGGGCCTGCAGAAAGGAGAGGCAGTGTGTTGATGTTCTTGGCTTTCACCCATCAAGGTCAATTAGGTTCATCTCAGTCAATAGTGTGAATATACAGGTTGGCTTTTATTCAAGATAGATGACACTGGTAGGATCTGCAGACCAGGTCCCGGGGTTAATTCTGAATTCTGTGTGTGTGACGTACCTGAGCTTGCCGCTCGAGAGACGTCTGCTGAGCTGTCTGCAGGGGGAGGGGGGTGGAGGGGGGGGGAGGAGGGGGAGCTCCTAGAGGGGTGGTGGGAGCGAGGGCAGGCTCAGGAGGAGGAGGAGGGGGAGGTGGGGGAGGAGGTGGAGCTTCAGGTCGGAATTGAGATCCTGAAACAAAGAGAGAGGAAATCTGTCCATCAAGAAACACAGTATCAACCAAAACCACAATAAGACAGTGACAGGTGTGTATGTGTCGGTACCAGGCCCGTTGCTCTCCTCTAAGTCCCCAGAGAAGGAGGGCAGCTCGGGGATGTTGTGTGTGGGTCCTGAGGGGGCGAACCCGGGTCCCAGGTCGGCACTGTAGGACAGGTCATCTGCGATGCCTGGCAGGTCAGGCAGGTAGGACGGCACATCTATCTCGGGCACCTGGCCCAGGTCTGGCACATAGAAATAACTCTCTGCTGTCTGTTGGAGGGTGGTGAGGGTTACGAAAAATATTATCAAGATTGATCATTAAATCAAAATTTATCATCACCAATTCTGCTTGTATAAAAACCTCCATTAACAGTGATAATATTAACTTCTATTGATAAAGCTTTTTGAGGTGAGAGAGGGTGTTTGAGGTACCTGTCTCTCCAGTTGCTCTCTCTTCGTAATGGACAACGGAGCGTCAAACGGTTTCTCCTCTTTTTCTGTCTCTAGAGTGTTGTGTGTTTTCGTCACTGCTCCCGCAAGAGGATCCAGGAACACATACTTCTTATATCTGCAGACACACAAACAAAAAGGAATGAAGAACATTGAAAAGTAGCTTTAGTGTTAATAGTTAGTGTCTGTGTGTGTATGTGTGGACTCACAGGTTCTCTGTCGTATTAAAGAGCAGCAGGGAGCTGACAGAGGAGATGTTGCGGGGCAGACTGCCCAGTCCCTCCTCTGTCTCGTCCTCAGATCTCTTCTTATTGCTCACACACACTGGGAAATACAGCAGCTTCTCCTGAAAGGCAGACAGACAGATATGGAAGGAGATGAAGACGTGTCACATGTCACCTAAATCTTGAATAATGCAAATCATAAATGCCACGCGCGTGCACACGCACTGCAATACCGAATTATGGTTGGGGACAGTGCTGTTGGGGGTTTCTTGAATAATGTATTCCTGCACCAGAGAAAATTGCCAGCAGTGTTTTCATTTTTCTCCCTCTATGACATACACACACACACACACACACAAAACAACACACTTACAAGCCCGAGCACACACAGCAGAAAATATGCTGGTTTCTGTAAAGTTTCCTAAGATGGGGAAGGGAAGACTGTGGTGTTCAAAATAAATAATGCAGGAACTTGCTGCTGAGCTGAGGCATGCGTGCACACACACAAAGGCGCTCTCTGAAAAGAAACAAACACACTTTTACAGTCTATTCCTCTCACTAAGGCCCAGTGACAGAGACACACACACCATGTGCCGTCCTACACACTGAATGTATGTGACTGATCCTCCAGCTGCACATCTGACTGATGCGTGGCCAATCCTGTGCCTGTGGACCTGACTGTGACTGTCAAGACTTTTAACCAGGGAAAGGACGTCTCTGTTGTCTATGGATACAAAACACTGTATTTGTCCACATAACAGATAATTCTATGTTGTTTTCACCTGCTACTGTAGATTGTCTGTGATTGAGCTATTATAACGCACTGCAATGAAGATGATAATATGCTTTAAGATCAATAGCAGCTTCAGAAGACACAGTCATGATAATTACAGCTGTCTTTGCCAAGAGTGCATGTAATGGGATATTGACAGTTTCGATCAAGCATCATATTTGGGGTAAAAATGGCAAGCTGGTAAAAAGGAGGGTTGATTGATCCCTCTGCTCTGCTCTGACACATCTTCTGACCTGTGAAATAACCTGCTTTGACCCAATAAAAGTTCTGCGCAAATAAAGCCGGAAAATTGCCATTACGGGCAATGTAACATCTGATTAACTGGGTGCCAGTTGGTTATTTAACTCATGGTGTGAAAAATTGAGACTAACATGGATGAAATAATATCTGAGCTGTTTGAGCTATAGCTGGCTCATAATAGGCAAAAATGAAAGGACTTGCTGCTAATCATATCTGAACACCTGCTTATCTAAAAAAAAAAAACTGTACGCTTAGCTAGCAAAAATAACTAAATTACATATATAGTAGGAAATATACCAGCAATCTGCAGATACCAACAGTAACAAAATAACAAGTTAACCCCTAACATGAATTTTTTTTTTTGAAGGAAATAAAAGAGTGTAAGTGGAAACTAACCATGCCTCTATTTATCCCTGTTCTGCACCAGAACTAACAGTCAGCTGTACAAAGAGGGCTTAACACCATTAGGTCGGGACATACACACATTTTCCTTCTAATTTCTATTATTCAGCGCTCTATTGCATGCGTCTCAAGCTTCAGAAGCATTGTTCTACAACACTTAGCACTTAAGAGCCTAAAGCATTTCAACTATGGCTGCTAAAGTGCTGTGCTTCTACTGGGTTTTTTATGGTTGCATAATCACAAATAATATATTGGCAAACAATACATGTTGCACTATCAAAAAGCCCAGCGAAATCACCGACTTTAGTGTGAATGCGTTTATCTCACCTGCAAGGCCTTGTCATCGAGGGGCCGGAGTTTGTTCTGTATTCTGTAGCGGGAGCGAGTGTGTGAAGAAGGGTCTGTGGCCCCTCTGAAGATAGACGAGTAGTCCTGTAGTCGATCTGGGGCTGGGTACTTGGCACTGGAGAATACCTACACACACACACACACACACACACACACATACTTACTTAAGTCACTTTTGGGGTATTTACATAGACTTACATTCATTTCCTGGAGACTTACCCTAACCCTAACCATAACCACTACTTGCCTAAACCTAACCCTAACCTAACCCTAACCTTAACCTAACCCTAACCTTAACCACTGACCCAAAAATCAGCTTTTTACCAATTGGGGACACGGCTTTTGTTCCCAATTGCACAAGCCGTCCCCAATCAACTGGTCTTAAGTCTGGAGTGTGTCCCTGAAAGTGACTTAAGTCATACCCACACACACACACACACGCTACTATAGCTGACAGACACAGGGCTATTTTTTCCCCATTAATGTTTATTATCTTGTCACCTTATTGGGTCTCTACTGCATATCATGGATGCAACATGTAAAATTGCCTTCAAAAGTTGAGGTGCTGTGTGTTACCTTGGTGGCCTTCTTACTGCCTTTGATCTTGTCGACGCGGGCCTGGGCCAGTCTGATCCGGTCAGTGACGGTCTGCAGCTGCCGGCGGTTCTTCTCCACGCTCTCAGACACTCTGGAAACAGCACAAGTACACACACACACACATCCACACAGAGGAAAATATATGTCTGAAACCATATGCAGGAATGTGGCTCCTGCTCACAGTGCGTTAGCTTACGTATGATATATGAAATTGATTTTAAATCTTCCCTGTAGTCACAGTAAGAAGCATCTCATGTATAAACCATGGCACACTCATGCTTCATATTGCTCTGAACTTGTCGTTTTTTATTGTAGTTTAAACAGCGTTCCAACCTCTAGCTGGTGTGTATGTGTGTGTGTGTGTGTGTGTTGGGCTTGCCTGCTGAATATGTCTGTAGAGATGGTCTCCAAGTAGAGTAATGCATCTGCTATCTGGTGAATAGCCTCCTCTCTCCTCAGGTCTGGCTGGATAAGAGGCACTGAGTACACCTGGCCCTCCAGGCAGTGCTTCTGGGTCATCCTGAAAAAAACACAGGAACAAACCAGAACAATGACTGCGACTAATGACTGGGACAAAGGCTCCACATATCCGAATCAAGGTATGATCTGCCTGAAATGAGAGTGAAACTGTCCAAGTGTGGCTATTCGAATGGTTTTACAGTTTCATGTACTCATTCATAGTAATGTTTGTTGTTAGACCAAAGAGCACACTATTTTGGTAATGCCATTTATAGCCAGCATCGTTCATTTGAAAAGTCTCTCTCTCTCTCTATCTCTCTCTCTCTCTCTCTCTCTCTCTCACACTCACACACACACACACACACACACACACACACACACACACACACACACTTCTCGAGCTCATCTGACTCTCACATGACAATGCTGGAACACACGAACCGCAAGCTATTGGAATTTGGTGCCTATACTTTAAAAGTTAAGCTAAGGACACACCGAGTCAAATCCTTTCGCTTTCCCAATTAATATTACCATCCATGCTAAAGAAAGGTCCTACGATGGAGCCTTGCTTGCACTTTCTAACCGGGGTAACCAACCCCGGCGAATCACATAATGATATTGCTAACCTATTTGCTCGATAATAACGCTCTTACCTGACCATGGGAAATGTCTAATGTTAGCGGTTGCAGATATATCTGGGAGAAGCTGTCAGAACTAGCGACCTAGCTGCTTGCAAAACAAACAGCGGCTCTGGTGAAAAACGACCATCTACTTCCGCCTTCCCCTGGCACGTGACCAGCCTCAAATTGCTTCGTTCTGCTGCGTTCCCGTGCTATCGGAAATATCTATGTTATACTTGAGCGCACTGCGACCTCAGGTGCTTCTTGTTTGTAAACAGTGAGAGGTGCGCGTGCAATAAAATCTTTTCACACGAGAAACTGAAAACACGTGTACTTTGTGAGTTGTCATCGTTTTTCCAATGGAAGTATAATGTAAGTGCGTCCAATTAGCTTCCTGGGAATTACTATCTTGGTATTATCCCTTTTTCATCTTTGCAAAGATACCGTTACATTTACGTAACACATACACATACGTTACCACATTTATCGCTGATAGGCTAATATAGTAGCTTAACAACTTAGCAACTTTACCGTTGTAGGCTATAGCCTACAACAAAATGTGGCAAATTAATTTAAATTTAATTAAACACGCGTGATGCGGGTTTGTTTCTCCTGATTCTGCCGCTGCATCAGAAATGAGCTCTGACTTCTAAATGAAAACAACAGCCACAAAAACTACTTTTATCACAAGGTTCATTTTGGTATCATTTCGGACAAAAAGCTATTGAATGCGGACTGTCTTATAGAGCTTGAAGGCAGCAGAAAGTAGCCTACACCGCCACTGCAGGAGCAACACAAATACAGTCAATCATACAGTCAAGTCAATCAGTATCGACTGAGACAGTATGGTATTTTAAAAAGGACGATGTCCTTGTCACTTTTAACTGACCTCGACACTGTGCAGGCCATGGACTCATATGTTGACCCCCCCAGCCCCACTCCCCCGTGTAGGCTATAGGGTGCGTGCTTGCGCAGGCGTTTTCCCTTGACTGTGCGTAATGACGCATCCATCCTACAGCGCCTCTCCTCCCCTCCTCCCTCCTGTCACATCTGGATCTGGGTCCTCTCATCAGCACCACTCACACTCAGCGCAGCGGGAGAGAGAGAGAGGGAGACGACCGGAGAACCGGAGGCTCGGTCGGTGTTGCCTCGTCCAACACCGAGCAGAATTAAGGAGAGGAGCGAGAGCGAAAAGGGCATCTCACTTTTCTCGTCTGCACTCACGCTGCACTCACGGATTTTTACATCTCCCCTCTCCTCTCCTCTCCTCTCCTCTCATCTCCTCTCCTCTCCGTCCGTCAGTCTAATAGCCCTGCATCTTTTCCTTTTCTCCCCTCCTCCTTCTCTTGGGTATGGCGAGCTCCAGCCTGCTGGAAAACCCGGTGCAGGCGATTCTGTACCTGCGGGAGCTCACCACCATCGTCCAGAACCAGCAGAGTCTTATCCAGACCCAGCGCTCCCGGATAGAAGAGCTGGACCGGAGGGTGGACGAGCTGATCGGGGAGAACAGGCACCTGCGGGACGCCAGAGGACAACAGCAGCATCCTTACCATCATCATCATCACCATCATCATCACCCCGACCCCAGCTACCTTCATCATCACCACCCGCAGGACCCCCAGCTCAAGACGGCAGAGTCTCTGCCGGACCATGCCCCTCCACCGGCACAGGTCGAGACGGCTCCGGCCCAGACCCAGCTCCAGCCTTCTCAACCTGCGGACCCGGGGGACATGCAGCTGGTTCCGGCCAACCCGTCCACCTTTTCCCCGGTTGAAAGCGACCAGGAAGACGGCAGAAGTAGCCCCAGCTGCCGCTCTCTGGTGCCGCTGACCCCGACAACACTTTGTCGATCCCTGGCCCTGGCAAAGAAATCTGAGTGAGTACTGGTTAAAAAACACTCTGTGTGTGTGTGTGTGTGTGTGTGTGTGTGTGTGTGTGTGTCTCACATATTCCTATAGGGACTTATAGCGTGTCTGTTGTACTCAACAGTGAGTGTGTAGTGACCTCATCGTGGGCTACATTATGGTATTTCTTTAATCTCCTATGGTATAGGATTTTCTGTGGTAGGCCATATATGTTTGGCGTAGGCTATAGCAGCTGAATGATATTTTAAAGTTTTCTTGTGGTATAGTATCCGTCTAAAAATATAGGATTATCGTAAATTGCGTGCGCGCGCACGCGTGTGTGTGTGTGTGTGTGTGTGTGTGTGTGTGTGTGTGCGTGCGTGCGTGTGTGTGTGTGTGTGTGTGTGTGTGTGTGTTATGCATGAGCGCGAGCGCGTCTGTGTGTCCTGCGGATGGAGAGACGTTTAAATTAATGAAGGCGCTCGTGAATTTTCCAATTTTCTCTGTGTATGTCGGCCTAGGACTGTACTAGAGAGGAAGAGACGGATTATTTAAATGAGGAACTGGATCATGACGATTACATAAGAAACAGCTGTATGTGTGTATGTGTTACGCTTGGGAGCTGAGTATGAAAACACTCCGGCAGCGGTCAGAGCCTCGACACGTTTCTCATGTGATGAGACTCAGTCAATCGCTGTCCGTGGTGCTGATTTCTCTGTTAATTACCGCACGAGATCTGGAAACTCTCAGGAGACCTCTGGGCCTCTGATGTTGCTGTGTTAGATGAAACACATGTGCGCAAACACGCACACACACACGCACACACACACACACACACACACACACACACACACACACACACACACACACACACACACACACACACACACACACCGCCCCCTGCCTGGCACCAGAGCCTGGTAGCACTTCAGCACATCACCTAATGAGAGAAAAACCCATCTTTCTTTCTTTCTCTTTTCTGTGTGTGTGTGTGTGTGTTGTGTTTAATAAGTTGTATCCCAGCAGGAGTCCTGATTGGTCTCTCTGGGACTCCACCCCCACCGAGGAAAGGAACACAGGAGGAGTTGAGAGGAGAAGATGAGTGGAGAAAAGGATAGATTTGAAAAGGAGTTGTTGATATAAATCTTACAGCCTGTGAATCGCCTGCCACACCTTTTTCATTCTCTTGCCGTGTGTGTGTATGTGTGTATGTGTGTGTGTGTGTGTGTGTGTGTGTGTGTGTGTGTGTGTGTGTGTGTGTGTGTGTGTGTGTGTGTGTGTATGTGCATGCACGCAGGCACGCACCATGCCTGTTGCTCTCCGCTATGTGCCACATAACCTTGTTTGAAACCTGAGCTGTGCCCTCTAAACCAGAGCTTAGCCTGCGGCAACTATTTGTTATTCTTTGACAGGAATCAGCGTTATACGTCTGATTCTGTTGCCACTTCATTTGAATGCGTTTTACTGGAGGGGTTGGCTTTAGTATAAAAAAGAGTTGTTGCTTTAAAAGCTATGGATGGATTACAGCAGAGCCATCCACCAGTTGATCAGGCAGCAGAGGGGCCTAGTGGTTAGACGGGCCTTCCTACAACCAGTTTCCTTTCCTGAAATGTGTTCATCAACAACCTCATGTCCTGTTGAAGTGTCCTAGAGCGAGGCGCCGCACCCCCACCTGCTCATTGATGGTAAGTCGCTCTGGATAAGACCATCAGCTAAACACCTAATTTGTAATTTTGCTCAGTGCAAGCCAAGCAGTTGAGGGAGAGGAAGATGGGCTTCACTAGTATTCTCAGAGGTTTCACCCCCTGTCAGTGCCTCTTGCTGAAGTAATTGCTGTTGCTGCATCCTGTCTAGAGCTGGCTGGAGCTTGGACCGGCTCCCTGCTATTCCTATTGTCAGTGACTTGTGTGTTTGTGTGTGTGTGTGGATGTGTGTTTGTGTGTTTGTTAGAGTGTGGGTGCGTTGAAATGAATGCATGTGTGTTAGAGACTGTGTGTGTGTATGTGTGTTGCTGCAAGTGCTGGGATGCATATGTGTGTGTGTATGTGCGTATGTCTGTGTGTGTGTGTGTGTATATGCTCTCATGTGCACACGTACTCACTTTTATTTGTGCATACACATATGTGTGTATATGAATGTGCATCTAGGCCTATGTAGATCCCAGTTTGTTTTGCCCGATAGAGCTACAGAGAGATGATGTGGGTGTGTGTTGCACAGGGTCGGGGGTTTGCGTTTGAGTGAGTGTGTGTTTTGTATTGTCGGTGGTGGTGATGATGCACGTGGACGTGCCTATGGGGGAGAGAGGATCCTCTCCTCCCCTCATTCTCTCTCTCCAGCTGAGCCTCCTATCTGCCCCACTTAGCCCATGGAGCGAACGGTAATCAGCCATTCTCAGGAGAGAGAAAGGCAGAGAGAGAGAGAGAGAGAGTGAGAGGCAGAGAGAGAGAGAGAGAGAGAAAGAGAGGGAGAGAGAGAGAGACACAGAGAGAAAGAGAGGGAGAGAGAGAGAGAGAGAGAGCGATATGCATGCTCAGCCGTTGTCTTTGATGGAGTCCTTGGAGGTGTCTAGAGGAAGGGGCTTGAGGCTGACATTGGAATGGACCAGAGAAAGAGGTGGAGGCTGAGAGAGACAAAGAAAGAAGCCAGAGGACAGCGAAGAGAGAGAATGACGAGAGGAGAGAGGAGAGGAGAGAGGGGTAAACGGTGCACAGGGAGAGAGGAAAAATATAAAGAAGTAGAGAGATAAGAGAGGGGTAGCTGTCTCCTCAGTTTATCTATCTTAGTGGTGGAAAAACAGATAGACTGAACAGGAGAGGGACAGGTTGTGGCATCCTTGTGGTGCAGTAGACTGGTGCATGACACAGTGGCAACATTGTGGGTACAAATTTGGTTGATTTTGTTGCATGTCAACCCCCCCTCCCATCTTTCTTTTCACTCTGGAAAGTACTGGATACTGACTGATAAAACAACATTGCCATAAAAGTAATCTTACAAAAAACAAAAAGGTAGAGGGATGGTGTGGTGGAGAAAGAGACACGGAATGAGGGAGAGAGAGAGAGAGAGAGGAGAGAGAGAGAAAACATGGGCAGACGGCAGGAGCCATGTACTGTTAAAATATTCACCTGTTCTCTTTGTAAGAGTTGTTGGAGGCGGATGGCTGTTATGTGTGTGTCTTGTACTGACAGGGTGGCCCTGCTCTGTGTGTGTGTGTGTGTGTGTGTGTGTATGTGTGTGTGTGTGTGGTGCTCAGGGACGCAAGCAGGCCTGGCCTCGTCCTCCCTGTAGGACCAAACCAAACTGGGGTGAACTGAGCTGTGCTACATCAGCCCAGCTGTCCTCATACTGACAGAGAACAGGAATTAGTTTGGACAATCAGTCCAGTGCTTTTACATTTACATTTTTGGCCTTATGACCCCTTAAAACTACAGGATGCCAACATACATGCATAGAACGGTGAACTGCAACACAATTGCAAATATAATAATAGAACTGCATATTCAATCTTTCCTTTTTACATCCATTTTGCAACACTCCCCTCAAAATAATTTTGAGACCCCCTGCGAGGCCCCAACACCAGGGCTGAGAACCACTGCAGTAACACTGCTGTAATTTAAATAGAGAACAGATTATTTGTGTGTGTGTGTGTGTGTGTTTGCATGTGTGTCTGTGTGTGTGGTGTCGGTGGCGGGGTGGGTGTTACAACAGATAGATGAGCATTATTCATAGAAACAGTGCGAGAGGAGTTGATCGGAGCTCCTGATCTAAAAAAAAAAAACCGGTACCCCTTTAAGTCTGTGGAAGTTGCTGTGAAAAGGTAGCTTTTTATAGCTCAGACTGTCACTCTGAGTCTTGCAGTGACTCTGACTGCCTGTCACTGCGGGTCTGTGTCACTACCAATATGTTGAGCCCAGGTCAGAAGATTTACTGTAGCGTAGCCAAGAAATTCACTGTCGACTGAATGCCTCCAGCTTAGCAGGGAAGCAGCTAAAGTGACCTTCGCAAAAAAAAAAAAACAAGCTATTTGATGAGGAAAAATACCCATGAATCATTTTAAAGTAAGGATCATGTTTACAAGCTTTTATGTGCGTACAGGTTGGTCTCTAGGGGGAGGAGGGGGACGGTTATGGCCTAGTCATCAGAGAGACTGTCCAACAACCTGAAGGTCACAGGGTCGATCCCTGCAACAGCTTATGCATGATATGTGCTTATTATTTTTTCTTTCATAGTGAATTGCTCCGGATAAGAGCAGCAGCTAAATGCCTAAAATATAAATGTAAATGTAAAATGTATGAGAGCGAAAGGAAGTTAAAGAGAGAGAGAGGGAGACGGGGCTGGAATAACCATCTGTCCAGATAGAATGGAATGCTAAATCACCACTGATCTTTTACTCAGATGGGGTGGGGTGGGGGGGGCAATCGCACACACACACACACACACACGCACACACACACGGACACCATGCACACCTATGATAAGCGTTGTCAGCCCTGCATTGACCTACATAAGCCATTTTGCCCAAGGACCAGCGCCAAATTGTAAATAGAACCAATGGAAATAATCCAGAACAATCTAATGGGAGCCTCTTCAGGACTCGGCCTGCTGGGATACCGGGCTGAGAATGAACACAGGGCCGGCAGGGAGGAATATGGACGCAAGGCAGACATCTGACGTCAACCGGTAATAACTGTATGACATGCTGTCCTTCCCACTCTGTCCGTCTCTCCTCTCTCCTTTCCCCTCACTACCTCTCCTCGCCCTTCTGTCGTTCTTCCACAGGAGTCAGACAGTGCTGCATCAGTTTTGTTGCCCCGCCCCCGAGAATCCAGAAGCTGACACCACTGGCTCGTCCGGGTAAGGCTGACTCAACCACCAATCGCAAACATTTGTTGTCCTGTTTGTTATCCTGTTTGCCTCTGCAGTCGTTCTCACGGTTACTGTTTTCTACAGTCGGCTCTTTCAACCGTTGTAAAGTTTGCATGTGTGTATATATATATATATATGCGTGTGTGTGTGTAAGTGCGTGGCTCATTGAGAAGCCCTCTAACTGAGTCATGCCCACACTCCAGCTCTTGAAGCAAGTTTGTTTGTGTGTGTGTGTACGGTATGTGAGTGTGTATTCCTGTGCTTATTTACGCGTTGAGCCTGCGGTCATAGCAGTTATAGTGGATCTATTGCGCGTGAGAGCTAAGTGCTCCATAACAAACCTATAGCTCTTACTGCCTCAAGGGTAGCACACATACAGAAAGAGAGAGAGAGAGAGAGAGAGAGAGAGAGAGAGTGATATGAGTTGATACATTGCCACTGTAAAGGGCGCCCATGGCAACCCAGTAATGACGCAATGACTACCACTACCATAGTAACCAGAGAATAGGAGGAGAAACTAGACCTACTGTAGGCCCCTGTGGTGTCAGTTTCTGCGTGGGCAGGTGCCCGTGTGTTGTATCAGTTTGCATGTGTTGGTGCGCGGGGGCGTGTGAATGCATGACGTTTCACTTAGGAGTATCTGAATGAGTGGAGCAGAGAGTCAGCTCTATTTTCAAACTTTGAAAAAAACATCTGCTTTTTCATGTATCTCAGTGATTATTATTTGTTTGAATGTCTCCCCTTCTCTAATCATCTCCACTTTATGTCTGTATCCAGTCATTCCCAGTCATCTTTACTTTTTCTTTTCCTGTGAATATTATCCATCTGTCAGTTGTAACACTTTTTTTTCTCTCTAATCATCTGTATCATCTGTTTATTTCTATATTTAGCCCTCCCCAGAGATCTCCACTCATTCTATATCTATGACTATTACCCATCTGTTTGTTGCAAGACTTCTTGCTTTCTAATAATCTCTCCACTGTTTATTTCTGTACCTAGTCCTTCCCAATCAACGCCACTCGTTCTATTTATATTAATATCACCATCTGCCTGTCTGGAATCCCTCTCCCTAATCTGTTTAGTGAACTTCTAGTCCTGATTGGATGGTGTTAATGGCACAGCAGCCATGAAAAGCCACCAGAGGTGATGAGATGTCGAGGCAAACACTATAGCTTATCAACATCACCACAGCAAGTTGTGTTTGCCTGGTGGCGAACCTGACAAACCTGGCGTTACATCACATGCACCACCTCTGCAGACTACTGTATAATCTACTGCTGAATCCATTTGAGCACACACTTCCCTCGAGATGTCATGAGAGATCCGCCTCTCTGCTAACCTGCCGTGCCTCTCCTCTCCTCCACTTAGCCTGTGTGTGTGTGTGTGTGTGTGTGTGTGTTTCTCCTCTGGCTGTAGGTCTCTATGGGACCTTGAGCGATGCGAGTTGACAGATGTTCATTTCTCTTCCGCCATGACATCACACATGCAGGCAGAGACAATGTATGTGCTTGGCGTGTTTGTTGTTTGTGTGTGTGTGTGTCTGCTTGTTGTGTGTGTATGCGCCTGTGTGTGTGTGTGTGTGTGTGTGTGTGTGTGTGTGTGTGTGTTACAGAGAGAGTGTATAGCGCCCATATCATTAAGGAGGCTTTGCTGTCCAGATGCATTAATAGCTGAACCCTTGCTTTTAAATCCTCTAATGTATTCTAATGTACTCTAATGTATTCTGATGCAGCACTGGGGCATGGCAGTGTTTTAATAGACTTTTTGATAGAGACAGCCTCCAGCGGGCACACACCAACACTTTCTCTCTCTCCCTCTCCCTCTATCTCCCTGCCTCCCCTTCGCTTTCTGCCTTCCTTCCTCTCCGTTTCTATCTCTCCCCTTCTCTTCTCCAGTCCCACTCTCTTTCCTTCTCCACCCATTTCCTCCTTTTTTCTCTTTTTGTCTCTCTCTCTCTAACTTTCTCTCAAACATGCAGACTTGCACGCAGGCGATTTATCTCATTTAAAGATATGACAACCTCCTCTGGCTCTCCTTCACTTAATTGGCTGGTGACACGAAATAGTTGCTTTTTACAGCAATCAAAGAAAACAAAGAGGAACTTCAGTAATGCGCTCATTATTTAACCATGAACATTTTATTCTCTTGTGCTTTGTTTTGCATGGGTCACCATTGTGTAAAAACTGTTAGAGTAAGCATTAGCTAGGAGGAAGGAACATCACACATGCACACACCATCATACACATGCACAAACACAGTTTCAAGCTAAAGGCGTGTTTATAAAACCTGTTAAAAAGTTGCTCATACCTTTATGCTTACTCCAGACCAAACATGTTATTTGCAAGATGGCACATGTCAGTGTTTACTCTATGCTCATTTAGCAGTGGTGGGATGCCAAAGAGGTTTTCCACTGCTGATGGAGAAATTGTGGGGTAACGCTTCATTTGGATAGTCCAATGTTGATACTCAGCTAACTATCAGGTGACAAAAAGTAGATGTTCAACAAAGTGTCACTTGCCTATTTGGTGCAAATCCACAGACCTAACCCTAACCCTAATCCCATTTTTAAATTTCTTTTCTCATTTCTAACATTAACCCTAACCCTAAGATTAACCAGTATCACTTGAAACTCAGTAGACTTTTCAGTGAATCACTATAGTCACTTGATAGTAAGTTCAGTATTATTATTGAACTATACAAATAAAGTGTGAGCAAGGGAATAAAAAATATATATATATACTTGTCCACCTTATTTTTTTACTTATTTTGTCCACCAATTGCTAACAAAGCTTTAGAGGTCAACTTTATGTTTAGAATTGGGGCTGTTATCGTAGTAACGTATCCAAATAAGAAGAGTTTCACTGCTGCAGCCACAAAACTGTGACCAAACAGGACTGGACACAGAACTCAGTCATCATCGGCCCCCAAGCCACCACCACTACACTCTGCTCTCTGCCTGCTGCATTCCTGATGAACCTCGACGCTCCACATAGTTGATGACCTGCCACAGTAATTGTAGATGGTTGAAGGTCGGGAGGAGGACTGATAGTTTTTCCGTCCTTATCTCCGTGGTAGCGGACAGATGCTGAGCCTAGAGGATGGAACGTCCTCTGGTACACAGGAACTTGAGGGGACAGTGGGTGGAGCCAAGAGAGAGGGACCCAGCGAATACGAAATCACCCTGGAGAACAAGAACAAGCAGGTACGTCCTTCTCAACATGAAGTGCAAGAGCTCCTTCAAGTGTGTGTGTGCGTGTGTGTGTATGCGTTTATGTAGGCTACAGTATGTGGGCCCATAAGCACATGGTGGGATGGACTGAGTGTTGCAGAATTCTGTACATACTTGAGCATGAGGGCGTCTGTGTGCATGTGAAGAGGGTGAGGGATGATCATTTGACATTGTATCCTGCGTGACAAACAGATTCCCATTCAGATCTATTTCTGTCTCTGTTGACACGAAAAAGAACACCAGCGATTCCATCGCCACGGCGACAGGAACACGAAAGATGCTAGGTTGTCATGGTAACAGCTAATAACTGCTTCTGGCGGCTGGAGATGTCTTTATTTCTCACAGCAAACCGCTGAAGGGACTGCTGTTGCTACTGCTATTGCTGCTGCAGTGTGTGTGTGTGTGTGTGTGTGAGAGAGAGAGAGTGTGCGCATGTGGGCGTGCTTGCATGAGTACACACACACACACCCAGGCACATGTGTGGCTGTCCTCCTTTTTCTCCCTCTCTCTCTCTCTTCTTCCTTGCCTCCCACTCCCCCTCCTTCATCTGTCTTTCTCTCTCTCTCTCCCTGGGCCTGCCAGGGAGAAGATGAAGGGAAAAGGGAGATGCTACACTTGCTGAAAATATATGAGGAAAAAATTCAGGAAAATGCTGTGATTTTGGGCTGAGCTGCTCTGCCAATAACGGGACAGAAATAGGCTTGTGAGGGTGTTTACTTTTCTATTCATTTTCTCAATATCACCTTTGTCAGAGCCCATCTATCCTCCTCTTCATAGCCCTTCAACCAGTATTAACTGGTGAATGATGATAGATGGTGTTTACATTGGCTCTAATACCAAAAAAACCCCACTGGCTTTAAAAGAGAAGACAGAGCAGTAAGAAGGGTGCTTGTGTCAGTGAGATTCTCATGACTCAGGCTAATATTCAAATTATTTTGATCTTTTGTAGACATGGACAAAAACTGGCAACATAATGTTTGCCTGCTAGTCGATGAATAAATATTTTCCAGTGGTTGCTGAATGCTTTGCAGTATCACTCTTGCAGTGTCTTCAGCAGGTCTCAGCCTTGCAAACATGTTTGATATTTAAACTAACTCCCCCTCACGCTCTCTCTCCCCAGATAGAAGAGTTGGAGCAGAAGTATGGAGGCCATCTTATAGCGAGGCGTGCAGCTCGTCGCATCCAGACGGCCTTCCGTCAGTACCAGCTCAGCAAGAACTTCCAAAAGATCCGTAACTCTCTGTCGGAGAGCAAGTTGCCCCGCCGTATCTCCCTGCGGCGACCCAGCCCCGGAGGCCGAGTCCAGAACCCGGCCCAAAGACACAGCTACACTCTACTGCAGCCGGGAGGAGGACAGATCCCCCTGCGCTCCAAAACCCCTCCTCCGCCCCCTTCTCGCTCCACCTCTCTGCCCCCTTCTCCTGCGTCTGCCCCAACACATTCTCCAGCCCCTGCCCCGGCTCCAGCTCCGACCCCTGGACCCACACTCACACAGCTGGAGGACTGCTTCTCTGAACAAGTGAGTGCTGCACTTACAATGTTATCGATAGTTTTCACTTAGTGTCATAACTCCCATATGTGGTCGTTTTGCAGTAGCTATTTTATTTCCCTAAGGTTTAATTTAAGCAGAGACTTAAAATGGTGCGGGTGAAATCAGCTTGCATTATCTTCATACCTTGCTTTTTAATTACAGTTAGCCTTGTGCATCCTTGCCTAGAATTCCAATTAATTATTGTTTTTGACATGTATTATCTTTTTATTGTCACATTTGCAGCTGCACTCCCTGGCCCAGTCGATTGACGACGCCCTTCGTGGTTGGAGCTTGTCGGAGGGTGGAGAGGGGACGGGGCTGCTGATGGACCCCGGGGCCTTTCGGGCAGCTGCTGAGAGTGCCTGTCTGCCCCGCAGTGCCAGTTCCCTGCTCATGGCCTTCAGGGACGTCACTGTTCACATTGACACCAACAGCTCCTACACCATCTCCTCTGCCACCACGTCCACCACCACCACCCTGGGCAACGCAGGCGGAGGGCAGCCGGGCAGCAGGAAGACCTCTGTGAGCGGGGTGGCAGGGGGAGGCCAGTCAGAGGAGGGGTTGGAGGCAGAATTCCCCGCACCTCCTCCCAGTGAGGAGCTGGAGATGGGGGACCCGGGATCCAGGAGGGGCTCCGCAGTGCCGGGTCCAGGAGGAGGAGGAGGGGTGGAGGGGGAGAGCGGCTCAGAGCGACTGGGATCCACCTCCACCTCCACCTCAGCCCAGTCCAACCAGCAGCCTGCCCAGACTTACACCCAGTACCAACAGTACCAGTACATTCAGCCGCAGCAGATTCCGGGGGGCCCCAGCCCCGAGGCCCTCCAGGCCCTGGTCCTTTCTCTGCCCAGGGACCGCTGCCAGGATCCAGCCTCCTGCCGCTCACCGACCCTGTCCACAGACACACACCGCAAACGCCTCTACCGCATAGGACTCAACCTCTTCAATGTGTGAGTGGGCAGACACACACACACACACACACACACACACACACACACACACACACCAGGATTGGGGCCATTCACGAATTGAATTAAGAATGGATGGTAAATTTCAATTCAGTTCATGGAGTTGGATTGGAATTGAATTGGAACTGCACCCAGCTCTAAGGAAACAGAATGGAATTGAATGACAGGAAGCACAATTGAATTCCATTAAATTCCTTGAAATTCCACTCCTAAGAGAGGTTGCTTTGACTTGCTAAACATTATGAATCAAACATTATGAATAAGAAAAAAGACAAATCAAATACATTCAGTGATAATGTATGTATTAGGATTACATGTTATGCATTGCACCTTTAACATTTTACGATATTCAGTATTGATAATATATAACACTATGTGTAATCTCAGATAATGGTCAGAACAAACAAAAAAACATGGAATTTAACTGAATTTCATTGAATTAAATTCAGCTTCCTGAAATTCCAATTCAATTCCAACTGTTTCCTGTAGATTATTTTTTCAAATTCCTATTCCAATACCTCAGTTGAATTGGAAGTTCATTCATAAATTGACCGCAACCCTGAGACACACACACACACACACACACACACACACACACACACACACACACACACACACACACACACACACAGACCAAATAACAAAATAATTCTGCACCCCCTGGCTCTGGGTTCAAAGTACACTAGTGTACTTGCATCTGAGCATGTGTACAATTAGTGTTTTTGTCGAACAAATCTCCAGCAGCCCTACACTCTGCTCTAAGCAGCTACTCATTAGTGTTTTCGAGTGCTGGGAGGAGCTGTCCGTTCAGAACCATGTTGTCCTGGCTGGAACTCGTCTGAGATGTCTGTGAGAGAGAGAGAGAGAGAGAGAGAGAGAGAGAGAGAGAGAGAGAGAGAGAGAGAGAGAGAGAGAGAGAGAGAGAAAATGCAATTGGAGAGGAGAGGGAGTCAAGGAAGTCGTGAACAATGTCGGAGCCTCTCAGTGTCTATAAATAGAGTCCACGGTTGGCCTGCACTTATTAGTTAATACAAATTAAAGTAAATTAACTCATATGCATCAGTGACATCGTTTCTGATCCAAATGTCCAAAGCTAACAGCTTTTGTGCATGACTGCACTCAGTCTCTCTCTCTCCCTTTCTCTCTCTCTCTCTTTCTCTCTCTCTCTCTCTCCCTTTCTCTCTTTCGCTCTCTCCCTTTCGCTCTCTCTCTCCCTTTCTCTAGCTCTCTCTCTCTCCCTTTCTCTCTCTCGCTCTCTCTCCCTTTTTCCAATGAACTCTTTCTCACTCACACTTATATACTCAAACACACACACACACACGCACACACGTACACCATGCGCACACACATACATGCACAGGCTTTCCCTTACACTTTTTTTACACCTATCTGCTCATACACACACACAAGTACACATACGCACACAAACACAGCCCATTAACTCTTAACACTATCTGCTATCTGTGGGCAGGAACCCAGAAAGGGGCATCCACTTCCTGATCACACGTGGTTTCGTCCCGGACACGGCCATCGGAGTGGCTCATTTCCTACTGCAGAGGAAGGGCCTGAGCAGGCAGATGATTGGAGAGTTCTTGGGGAACAGCAAGCTGCACTTCAACAGAGACGTCCTGGAGTGAGTCCTGATTATTGTATATACTGTCCATATGTAGAGCTGTGTGTATACGCATGACACACACACACACAGGCTTACTCGACATACATGCATGCGTACATAATACATAGATGTAACACATGCATAAAAACACATTTACTTCATGCTTTCACACTCGCCCTTATTGCATCCAACCACTGTGCAACTGCACAACCGCTGAGATCCAGGATAGAGAGGCTTTTCGCTGAGGTTGTTACAGAGACTGTAGAAATAGGTCACTGCTCTCAACACACACACACACACACATGTACACACATGCACACTGCCTCAACTCACTCTCTCTCTCTCACACACACACACACACACACACACACACACACACACACACACACAGACACAGACACACACATGCACAGCCACAAACACAGATACAGGCATGCACATGCACGCAGAAAAGCACAGACACACGTATGCACACGCACACAAACACACACACACACACACACACAAGCGGATAAATGCTTTCTTCCATTGCTACAGCCTGTCTATCTTTCTTGCCTTTCATCTACCTCTCTCTTGCCCCTCGCTCTTTGCATTTCATTATGTCGCCCTCTCATCCCTTCCTTTCCTTCCCTCTTATCTCCCACTCTCGTCTAACCCTTTCTTCTCCATCGATCTTTGTGCACAGCATTGCCCAATTGTGTGTGTGTGTGTGTGTGTGCATGTGCAAACGTGACGTCTCTATGTGAATCTTCCAGGTCAGTGGTTGTGTAATGGAAGTATGACTGTAAAAGGAAGAATTGCCATCAGCACTTGTTTGTTACTCGCACACGCACACGCACACATCCACACACACACACACACACACACACACACACATGCACACACATACAAACACACTTAAACGCGCACACACACACACACACACACACACACTCTCACTTACCACCGCACCTCCTCAGTACTTTGATGACAGTGACATTCTTGAACTAAACACTATCTCACTCCTCTCTCTCTCCCTCTTTGCAGTTGTGTGGTGGATGAGATGGATTTCTCAGGCATGGAGCTGGATGAAGCCCTTAGAAAATTCCAGGCTCATGTTCGTGTTCAGGGAGAAGCACAAAAGGTGGAGAGACTCATCGAAGCCTTCAGGTGAGACTGTCAACCCAATGACAACCGCCCCTAGTGACTAACATGTACTGGCATCACTCTTTAATACAACTTCACGCAATGGTCCGTCACATGACTGATCAGGACTGGTAAGGGCACAGTGAACTTTTTAAAATGAACAGAGTTTTTGCTTGTGGCTATCCATGAAAAACAAAAACGACGACGCATAACCAAGCGCACATAATATGTGAGAAGATAGAAGCAAAAAGCAAAAAATTCTGCTCTCATCTTGCAGCCTTAGTAGACAAAGGCACTGGATGCAAGTATTGTGCTGGTTCTGCTAGCTCACCATGGCACACTCTGATGAGGCCAAAGCTCTTTATCATTATCAAATTACACTGATTGCCGATAACCTTTGACAAACCACAGCAGTATATGATTGTCAGCCAATCATAACAGAGGTCTAAGCTGCAGGCAATCAGTTTGTGCTCCATCATGACAAAAATAGCTGCTCCATTTCTCTACTGCCTCCTCCGAATGTCACTTTCTGGCCAAGCATTGAAGCAAAAAAAAAAAAACACTGGATGTTTGAAAATCAATAATTACAAAATCCATTATTTCACATTTCCAGATATTGATATTTTGGTTCAGGGTAAGGCAGGGTAAAGTCTCCGGTGAGGTTAAGGTTAGACATAAAGAAAAGTTTATGATCAATGTTTGATGAAAATTCATGAGTTCCATTGCATTGCACTTTGTCCAGAAAGTACCAAAGCAAAAGTATATGAATGTGGGGATGGGGGGGTGGAGAGGGGGGGCAGGCATTTTCAACCTTTGTAGGTTGTGTAGTCCAGTTTGTTGTTTGGAAGTGCTCAAGTATTGCATGTCCATTTCCATCCAAAGTCACAAATGAATATGTATAAGTGCATTTTTCATTGATATTCATGAAGTTTGGGCCCGAGCCATTTTCCTGCTTGTTTTGTCAATGCTGACGGCCTCCAGTCACTAAAATTTATGAGCATATCTGCAGAAGAAGACTAATTTCAATACCAAGAGGACCTTTGGAGACCCAGCTTGCATACTCCCATAGCACCTTTGAGTGGACTGCATAGCTTTGCCTCTAGTCTGCGTAACAAACTCCTATAGACTGAAAGTGTACTGTCTGAAAAGTCTTTGAGGCAAAGCAATCTGCACAAAATAAAGTGACCAGACAAATAGGCGCTGCATTTGGTGCTTCATCCTCTGGCCGGCACTGTCCTTGAAATGTCCTGGAAACA
>NW_027280187.1:105000-135000 GCF_046629955.1 Centroberyx affinis | reverse complement strand
GTAAAACTGCTGAGCTAATTGTCAGAGCCATCCACAATCTCCAAGATTTCCCTAGTAGTTCTGCGCTCTTCCCAGTAGAATGCTCAATGAGCAATTTCTGCCAAGCAACAGAAACTGTTTCAGCCAATAAGCTGCGAGTATGACTTTTGGCAAGTATTCCTTGGCAACAAAGTTGTGTGAAGTAGAACCTGGAGTAAAAACGGAAACCCTGGAGTCTTTAAAAACATTCAGATCCTGCAACATTTTTACATTCAAGGTTGATGAAAGCTTTATTTTACACTGTTGTGTCGGATGTATGATGATGTTTCTCGCCAGACTACGCCCATGGCATCACCATGCTGAGCCCCTTTACCTCGGAGAAGAAGCAGCTGGTGAGTTTCTGCTCTCCTAGCGGAGAGGAGCTCAGGAAGTTTGCTGAGGAGCTCCGAGAGTCTATCACAGAGGTCAACGAGATGGAGCAGATACACATCCAGTGTAAGGAAAGAAACATACACACCTTGACACTTGAGAATGCATATGCACATGCACCAGAATACAAACACACACACACACACATATACGCTTATGGTTGGTTGCGATCTCTCTTTGGTGTTGTAGGGGAGTTGGAGAGGCAACAGGGCATCCAGCCACATGGCGTACACACCAACGGCGGGCAAGTGGACACACACACAGGACACGGCTCTCCTTCAGGTACTGCATTTGCACGCACAGCATAACATATACATATAATGCATTAAAAATATACTCAAGGCTTACTAGAAAGTGGGACAACTTCATAGGAGTGAAAAAGAGATACATGGAAAAAAAGGCCTTCAGACTGACAAGAAAAACAGAAGAGCAGATGATGTTCAGAGGGTTAAAACTTTTTGTCACTTTCATTTTTCACTGTGTAAATAAATCACCTCTGTGCAGAGCCTTTTCTATTTTTGATGGTCAGGGTGCAGGTCTTTACTCACGCATCTCATGCAGGAATTCACATTCTGCCTGATGACTTACAAATACAGCTGTCTGTCCCCACAGGCCAACAGGATGCATATGATAAGACCGGCAACAACAATACAGTAGAGGTGAGTGCCACAACTGCTCTGTGTCTCTCGCAGGTAAGTGTTTGCGTCTTTGGCTCTAAGGTGCTTGTGCGCGCGTGCGTGTGTGTGTGCGCAAATTTAGACAGAGAATGTGCCTCATTCTGAAAGGAAAGTGTTGTAGTGCTTTATGCTTTGCTTTAAAAGAGCTCCGCCTGAGGCACATCCACACTGTGCAGCCAAGGATACAAAGGCTGCTGAGAGGAGTCTGCTTTAGTGGCGCTACAAACAGTCTCTTTCTCTGGCTCATGAGTGGATCAGCAGCCACTCCACTCGCTATAGAACATCCCTTCTTTCATCAGCTGCTGCAGCCTTACTGTATAAGCCTTTGCAAGCCACCATAAGCCTAGCTGGTTCCTAGAATACCATCTACAAAGCCAGATAAGCTTGATACCATTAACAGTCTGTGTGTGTGTGGGTGAGTTAGTGAATGAGTAAGTGAGTATGTGTGAGTCTTTAAAACCAGCCATTCCTATAACTGAGCGTAGTTTCCCCTAGTCATATTTCTCCTCTCCATTTCACTCCCTTGCCCTTTGCTTCCCTCTCCTCTCTCTACCTCTCAGCCAGTCCTTTAGAGTTGTAAATAATTGTGTTAGGGAGACACCACGCCCTCGGTGTCACTTCTTTCCTACTACCACACACCAACCCCCCTCTTCTAGCTTCTCATTCTGCCACTCACTCACTTACTCATACACACACACACACACACACACACACACATCACACACACAAACATCCAAACACTTTTCCACCATGATCTCTGACCCTGCAGCTACAATGTTCCTCCTAATCCCCCCACCCCATTTCTATCTCTGGGCTGGTTTGTGTGAAACTAGAATGAGAGAGTGTGTGTGTGTGTGTGTGTGTGTGTGTGTGTGTGTGTGTGTGTGTGTGTGTGTGTATGTGTGTGTGCGTTTTTTCTTTTGCATGCGCTCGCTCTGCACGCCTGCACGCCTGCATGCCCATGTGCATAACCCACGAGAGGGCTGCGTAGAGGCTGCGTTCAGGCTGGTAACTCCTCATGCGTTCTCTGACTGTTCCTAAACTAGGTGTCAATTCACAACAGGCTGCAGACCTATCAGCTGAGCCAGCCCAGCATTGAGTCCGCGCCTCTGGCCCTGGCTGCACCCCCCGCCCTGCTCAGCCCCGTCCAGCACGGGGACCTCCGCCCAGAAACACTCATCCAATGTCAGCAGATCGTCAAGGTGATCGTCGTCGACCAGAGCGGGCGAGGGCGGATGGAGGCCTTCCTGAGCCAAAGCCCCGCCTCCCACCGGCTCATCCAGTCGGCCATGTCCACGCCTGTGCGCGTCAGAGAGGGGGACGGTCCTCAGCCCCCGCTGCCCCCTCCCCCTCCCCCCTACAACCACCCCCACCAGTTCTGCCCCCCGGACTCGCCCATGCCCCTCCACCACACCCTGCCTCTCAGTCGCAGGCGCAACTCCAGCGGCTCCCGCAGCATCGTCTGAGTCGTTGGCTACTTTACGGACCCCAGGGGATAGACATGACCCTCATGTCTATCCCCCCCCCCCCCACACACACACACACACACACACACACACGCACACACATATATACAAACATTTGCACAGACATACATACACACAGAAACACACATGCATGCACACACACACACACACACACACACACTCGAGCGCTAGTTGACTCAGTTTGAGTGGTAAGATGAAAGCAGCGAGAAGTGAGAATCTGAGTGAGAAGGAATATCTGAGCCGGGTGAAAAGACAAAGGAAAAGGAAACCAACAAGAATCTATTCATAGTCTTGACTGAAGGGTATTTTTGAACATGAGTAGTTTTGATGCCATTTCTAAAAGACAAATTTTCTAATCCTCCAACTGTACATGCCACTCGGTAGATAATGGTGTTTGTCTATATTTCACGCACTTTGATTTGTAAAAGAGATCTTGTGATTTTGCATTTTTAAATGTCATTTGGCAACTTATGTTTCTGTGATCTTTGTCAGTGGAACCGAGGGGCAATGTCCCAAAAGCAAACACTGGCAGCTCGAAAGGAGCTGGATCGATTCAAATATGGAGGACCGGGCTAGAGAGTGGATCCTGGCTACAAACTCTATTTTGTTTACTTGCTGGGTATTGATATTTTTGGAAGTTCACATATCTTTGTTTGTTCCAGGTTTTCAGTATTGGATACCATACTCAGTAAGGAATCATTTCAGCACAGTTGCTCTTGCTTCTTCATATTTCAGTTGAAGTGTTTCTTTCTCATCCCCACATAAAATGAGAAGAAGCAAGAGTACCAGCATGTTTTGTTCCTTTTTCAATGCAATTTGTTTGCAGGGTAACGGATGACTAGCATGTAGGACGAGGCCTGCAAGAAAGTAAATATTGCGAGTGCTTACGACGGCTGCTCCAACATCTCCACCCTGTCATGTACAGTAAGTAGTGTAGTGAGCAAGGGTGTCGCTGCTCCCTAAAGTAACCAGACTTCCCAAGACCATATCCTGATGACAATCGTGTTTCTTTGTTTCATTTGCTATTCTTGTGTGTTTTGCCAGACTTGTGTGAGCAGCATCTTCACATTAGTGTGTGACTGTGAGAGCATGTGTACGAGGGTGTTGGTACATTTGTGACCATGAGGACAGAGAGCAGGCTTTTCAATTCCACCCTGAATCTGTGGCACTTTGCTCTCACAGAGCTCAGGAAAGGTTGTACTAAGAGCACTGTGCTTGTATACTGTATATGTAATCTGCTTTTTAATGGATGTCATGACTAGCACTGGCAATTCATCCAGTAGTGAACTGCCTGCAATTCCAAAACAATGCTACAAGAAGAGGCAGTTTCTCCAAGACAGATGACGTCTTGTCCTGTACATTTACTCTTAATGGGGTATCTATTCTTAGATAGTTGTTACTTTGGAATAGGCAATATCTCTGTCCAGGAAACTCTACTTAGACTAACGTTTGAAAAAATAAATAAAAAAAATAGTTTCACACAGGGTAAACACAAGCTCACCTCACAAAAAAAATATCATACCCCTTTCATGTAGTATTTTCTTCGCACACTGAAAAAATTATAGAAGCAGAGATGCATTCCATTAGTGAATGTTACATTATGAGGAAAAGATGTTCATTGAATATTTTTGACTTCAGTACCATGTCTTCTGTCCACTGTCCATATCAGTGGCTCAGGTTTGAGCCAGTTTGTATAGTAGATCACAAGTCATCTACCTGAGACACGCTGAATATGTCTGGTACCTTTTGCACCACAGAATATATTGGATATATTGTAAATAGATGATATAGATTTATTATGAAAAAGTGATTGGTTTGCCAGTATGTGTATCTACGTATGTATTTGTACAGAGAAGATCTAGTTTAAAAGAAAAAAGGATATAGTTATTATAGTTATTATTATTCACATTTAATATCAGGGGGTGTCCTAAATCCTGTTGCTATGAGAGATGGAAAACAGGCAGCTTTTATAGAATACAGTCCAGTTACCATGGTAACACATACTGATATTATTACAGATCTACATTATCATTAAATTATCATATCATATTAATAGAAGATTATTAAAAGATGGCTGTGTCACCTGTTAAGGTGTGTAAAGGGCTATGCTGTATTGGTAACTACATACAGTAGATCACAGGTCTGTGTGCATGCGCACACATGCACAAACACGCATACAAAACACACACGCATACACAAACACATACACAAATATGCAGACACGTACAAATACTCACACACACACACACACACACACACACACACACACACACATACATGCACGTAGCTGCCAAAGCAAACACAAATCCAGCTTAAATTCACCTTGGAAATTGTTTGATTTCTCAAGTCAGCAACCCCACTTTGTTTACTGTAAACTGGCCACGAACGGCTTGACCTGTACTATACAGCATGATTTATTTTTTCATTTACAGTACATGGGAGCAGTTTGAGTATATCTTTGTATCACTATTGCCAGGGCATGTTGGGTTGATTGATGTCATTTCTCCCTTCTCTACTTCCTCCCTCCCTCCCTCTCTGCCTCTCTGCCCCACCCCTTACCCTCTCCGTGGTTGTCATGGAGATGCACCAATCTGCATCCTCACTGTGGAGCACTGTCATTAATCTGTGCACCCTCACACAATGTTTCTAAAGGAGATTTCTAAAGATCAACATGTTTACTAATGGAATATTTCTAAAGTTTTCTGTTTGAAGAGAATGAAAGAATAAAGTAGTTTTTACTCTGGAGTCTCGGATTGTGTGTGTGTGTGTGTGTGTGTGTGTGTGTGTGCGTGTGTGTTATGGCGACCCTCGGCCACTGTCGATGTCAATATCGCCTCCCCACTGTCTGCATCTCTGGCACTGCCTCTCTCTCTAATGAATGAATTTGCACCAGGTGTGCGAGGAGGATGGTGGAATGAAGGAGCCTATGGGAAATCAGTCTACACCGGCCTTCCTCTGTCCTCCTAGCGCACCGGGTCCGAACTCATTCATTAGAGAACAAGGACAATGCCGAGGCGATATTGACATTGACAGTGCTTGTGGGATGTCGCACCGTGTGTTTGTATGAGTGTGTGTGTGTGTGTGTGTGTGGGTACGTGTGATACGCTGCACATACTCTCATAACTCGCACGTCTTTTTCTGTCCTCATAACAACAAGAGCAGCAGGATAGTAATGTGTCATTTCATATAACAATGCCACAGCAGCTATATTTGCCAGAAATATATATAAATAATGGAAGAGATTTTCATAGGCAAGACAGGGCCAAAAAAAATACAAGTTGTTTTTACTTGTCTTCGAATCACTCTTTTAGAAGGGACACACAAAACAGAAAGCTGTCAACACCTAGATACAAACATAATTACGAACTGAAAAAAACACCATTTTGGCTTGAATAAATTATTTTACAAAAACATAGATTACAACAACATGGTAATTACATACAATACACAGTGAAATGAATTGTGCAAGGTACCTGTAGGCTTACAGATGTGATAGAGCTCTCACACTCGGCTCGCCGTTTCTCTTCCGCTCCGACCATCTCCACGTCGGTTCCGAAATTCTTTGTCCCTCTCGCCCCCTTTTTTTTTTTATCTCTCACTCTATTTTAAAATAAGTGGACAGGAGTTATTTAAGGGAGGAGTGTTCAGAGAAGTGGGTTGAAGTGGAGCGACTTGTCTGGCTTTGACTCCAGTCGGCAAAGAGAGACTGACCAATAGTTCAGTTCAGACTGCTCAGTTCACTTCATGTTTCTCCTCCTTTCTCTCCCTCTACTCTTGCTTGGTAGAGCGGGATCCTTTCCAGGGTCTGTGCGCAGGATGTGGCTCCATGACCCAGCAAACTACAAGTGTCACTCTTCCTCAGGCATTAGGTGTCAGCAAATCAGTCTTTACATAGTGGTCTCTTCCCATTCCAGCTCAACATCACCTGCAAACATACACAAATGTGTGGAGTGAGCAATAACTGGCATACTGTGGTATTTGTGTGACTCTGTGTGTGTGTGTGTGTGTGTGTGTGTGTGTGTGTGTGTGTGTGTGTGAGAGAGAGAGAGTGTGTGTGTTCATATGCAGTTCACCTTCCATGGCATCCAGTGAGTCCATCTTCTCCAGAGCAGAATAGTTCACAAACCAGATGGATTGGCTGTTGCCTTTGCTGCTCAGCAGATCCAAGGTACTTTGGTGCAGGAACATGTACTGGGCCTGACAGCACACACACAAATCGATAAATATTTTTTCCATTTGGTGATTCAAATCATGCACTAGTTTGTATGCAGTGGTGGCCGTCCTACACTGCAAAAATGTCCCTCTTAATTTGTCACTTGATTCAAGAAAAATTGCTGATGTGCATTGAAAATAACTGAAATTATCGCACCCAATTTGCAGATCTTTTCTTCTTGTTTCAATGAAAATTTTCAAGACTCTATACTAGGCTAAATGGTGAAGATGGATAAGATGTTGTTTTTTTTTTTTTGTGTCCTGTATATTCCGCCTTAACGCTGCAGCAGTCACTGCAGCCCTTGCTTTCTCAAATGTTGTAGTAGAGCTTAATTTGCATACACCAAATTAATACCTATTAATTAATCCATTGCCAGATTATTCCCCTTGTCAAAATCTGAATTCTTAAAATACTTCCTCTTGGGGATGGGAAGTAGGACAAAAGTAGGACATCTGCACCGCCATTTGTAAATCTTTGATGATATACTTGAACAACTGGAACAACATAACAAGAAATATGACGTGACTTTTTGTCTTTTTGTTCATTCTCTCTAGCTGTGGACAGGCGAAGTGCGGTGTGAACGCACCAGATTCTGCACCATACACATCCTTTCACTGCGCAGTTCTGCCACCAGGCCGTAAACGTCCACAAAGTCATGATCGCTGACATGCTGGATGAGGTGGTCCAGAGCGATGAACACACCGGTCCTGCCCACACCAGCACTAGGGAAACAGGGAGAGAATATGCAAAACAAAAAGGTAAATGTCTAACACAATGCACTATGGATTTAAACTGCAGGAGTTTCAAAGTTATCAAAGTTATATAATCTGCATTACTACTATACTTAAAATGACTTAAAAGTTTATGACTTAACAGTTTATGACTTAACAGTTTATGTCCTGCCCCAACAAAGGTACACAAGGGGATTGTATATCAATTACTGTAGTAGCATTTATAGCTAGACCTTGATCTAAACCCCAGTCATAAGCAGAAACAAAAAAAATAGTTACTGCTCTTTCCACTACTATAATTTATCCAGTGACATTATGCTATCATCACTGAGTCGTTACTGTACCTGCAGTGCACCACTATAGTGGTGTTGTCGTGCCTGTTGGCCCTGATAGTTTTGACAAACTGAATGAGCGTGCTGCTGGACTCTGGGACTCCATGCTCAGGCCAGGATGTGTAGTTGAAATGGTGAACCACCATGCATTCCCCGTACTACCCAGAGAGATATGCAGAAGAAGAAAGACAGGACATCATAAATTAATGCCTTGTCAGTATTTTTATGTAAATTATGATGTTTGGATTATGATGATCAAATTAGAAAGGCTGTGTTGCAACTATAAATGTAATAACTTCCCATTAACGTAATAAACTACTAACTTAATAACAATTTGCAGCTAGTGTAATAATCCCGTTTCACTTTCCCACTAACGTAATAATGGTTATGTACCGTTAATGTAATTACTTTTTTCTGTTAACGTGATAATTATTACATTATTGGGTTTTATTACATTAACAGGAAGGTAGAACTGTTTGAAATATAAGCCATTTACAATGATCGCCAAAGACCTCTTCCACACATACTCATCCCTGTTTCAGATGTAGCACCAATAACCAAATTTGTGAAAAAAGTTGAATTTTGATGACTATTTTATTATCAGTTCAGCTATTTCATTTTTTAACACTGAAAATGTCAGCCTTCTCATCACAATAAAACCCATTGTTATTGTTATTATATCAATGGTTTATTACGTTAATGGAAACATTAACAGCAACAAATGGCAAAAGAAATGAATTTATTGAATATAATGATGTAGGATTGCCATGATTGGCCCGACAAATGGTTCAGTCTCATGGCACAATAGTTATTTTTATTTATTTTACAATAAAATTCATGTGACAATTGGATGGAATAATTGGACTTGCTAATTAGCAAGAAATAAAGTGTCTGTATCGTTCCACATGTGTGTGTTGTGTGTGTGTGTGTGTGTGTGTGTGTGTGAGAGGTTATTAGCTTATTAGCTTGGTTACCCTTTCTACTTTCAGGGCCCTGATAGTCCAGTCAGGATTGACGTCCTCTGTCAGTTTAGTAATGATTATGTCACCCATCACTGACAGCGGCTTGTCGTCATCTGGCCAGTATTGGTTACACCGGATCTGAAATGTCACACACACACACACACACGCACACACACACACATACACACACACACACACGTAGATCAGATCCTAGTGTCTCACTGAAGTACCAAACCAAAGCCAGCCCGTCCTCTAAATGTTGTCACTGGTGTTTTGTAACAGTATTAAATCTGCCGTGACGCAGGCCTACCCTGCCTTTCTCATAACACTGCGTCAGCATGGCGATGGTGCGGGTTCCCGTCTCCAAGATCATCCTCCAAAAGTCAGCCACTGTGCCGGGGAGAGGACCCTGGGTCGCTATGAACTCATTAGGACACAGGTAGCCCTAGAAAGAGGGGGGGGGGGGAGAAAGGGAGGGAGAGAGAGAGAGAGAGAGAGAGAGAGAGAGAGAGAGAGAGTTCATCCATTTATTTTACTATTAGAATTGATTGTCTCATTTTGTAATGTATTCACTGTTTACTCTGTTGTTAGATCAACTGTATCTTTTTTGGTTCACTGTCCTTAGACGAAATTCATTCCAATAAAGCATGTTGAATTGAAAATGAAATTGAGACAGAGAGAAAAACAGAGAGAAAGAGAGAGAGAGAAACAGATGTCTTTGATAGAGAGCTTGGAGGTGACTACAGGATGATCTATCCATCTGTTAATTAGTTAATCTGTTTATTTATTTATCTGTCTATCTGTCCTTCCATCCATCCACCCTTCATCTATCTGTTTATCTATATTAGTGATGGAAAAACAGGCAGATAGAACAAGAGAGGGCCAGAGAAAGAGCCAGAGGAAGAGAGAGAGAGAGAGAGAGAGAGAGAGAGAGAGAGAGAGAGAGAGAGAGAGGGACTGAAATTCCTCTAATTACGACAAATGGGTGTCATGGCTGCATAACTGGTGTCATAACCTTATAATGACTCAAATGGAAGCAAGCCTCCAGGTTAACCGCTGGGCTTTTAGCAGCTGATAGCTAGTACTTACTGAGATGAAGCTGGCGTTGATGTAGTCAGAGCCTGGCATGCCTGGTTGAGACAGCAACTTCACTCGGTTGTTATTATCTGGACACAATGTAGTGAGAAAAAAATGTGTGAAATGCTGTATAAACTGTAGTATATATTAAAGCTACAATACAGCTATTAATTCTAACGTACATTTATTTATAAGATATTCTGGAAGCTAATTTTCAGTCTTGCTGTCACAGCAAGGCAGGTTTTCCTTTAACAACGCAGATTTTACTGGATGCCAGTTTCACTTACAAGGTTTGATGTTGTTGAAGCGGTTCTTGGATCGGTTCCAGGGCAGATCAGCGTCTGAAGTGGCCAGGTCCTGCAGCAGCTTGGGGAGCTCCTGGGGAGGTGAGGCTTAACACGTCAGTACACACATGAACAAACACACAGATACACACATACTCTGAAACATTAAGGGTAAAAAAAGGTCATGTTTGAGGGACACTTACCGCAAACTCTTCCTGGAACTTGGCATTGTCGTTGGCACACAGATCCTCCACATGCTGCAGAAAAGACTTCTTATTGACAGGCCTGACAGAGCGGATGAAAGAGAGAGAGAGTGAGAGAGAGTGAGAGAGAGAGAGAGAGAGAGAGAGAGACAGAGAAGACAGAGACAGATGTACAAAAACCCCAAAAGCAATAGGCTATTTACTATCAATTTATTCTAGGTTACAACATGGAATACATGAAATATATACTACGCTGTACTGCAGCTACATAATCACACTCTTCACACTCTTAATACTGGATGACTTACTTGAGCGATTTTCTGTAGCTGAGAAGCCTGGACAAAAATAGACAGCAAAAACGAACCGTGAGAATCAAGCATAATTGTTTAACTATTACACAGAACAAGCAAACTGAAACCGCGCACAATAAACAAATTAAACCAATAAACACACTCTGCAGTGCAGTATTTATGTCCATGACAGTTAAATTGGGCCTCATTGAAGACAGCATCATGGAACTGCATGTTTAAGCAAAGAAGTTGAGGCGTTTTTTTTTTACCCGATCCACTGTGATTTCCTAACTCTGACAGACTTTGATGTTTCACTCTGAAAGAATGTGCAAATGGGAGCAGAGCTGAATGAGGCAGCTGGGTATCACTGTGTGGCTGCCTTTTCTTTTCATGTCTGAAGACCAGCAGCTACACAGATCGTCAGCTATAGATAAAGCTGAAGATTTGTGCCCTCCAACACTGCAGAACCTTCCAAACAATTTAAAGATAGTGAGTGGGTAAACAAATTAAAAGGGTGTCAAGCAGAGGAGTGTCAGTATAGCTCTGCAGCCCCTGCCAGTGAGGCAGGGAGCCAACGAGCACACTGTAGGGAAACCACTGATGCTGCTGATTCATTCCAACTAGAGCAAAAATTGTGTGAACAGCACGTCATCCACACACTCCAACAAGGGCTTATCACAACAGCAGCAACAAACCACACAGATGGATGACTTAACGCAAGCATTTATGATGAACATGATGATGACACACAGACTGAGGGATGAAAGGATGGCTACAGCGCACAGCCAGATGAAACACACCAAAACATGGTACACACACAGACCAAACTCCAACTTACTGGATGACATATATCTCTTTCCGTCTAAAGAAGAAGGAAGAGTACCTGGTGGGAAAGAGCGCTGAGTAAGACAAAAGCAAAGCACAGGCAGCCCTGCATGGGCCGGTCAATGTATGTGTGTGTGTTAACACACAAAGTGCAGGCATAGCGAAGGTATCATAAGTTATTTATAGCATTCATGTGAGTGAAAAAGAGAGTTATTAACACTGTACATCATATACCTAGAGAGAGGGTGTTCATATTTGAAGGGTTTCACTCCCGAATGCTATATATCCATTTTGGAAAGAATTTGCTACCCGAAATTCTCCAGCCAATATTTGAAAAACATAAATGATTCTGTCCTTTTTTTTCTATTTTATAAGCAAAGGTCTTAAGATGACTCCTAACTTCAATAATCGCCCATAATGTGCTTAACTTTCGTGCCAGCAGTCAATATGGGAGAGTGGGTGTCATTTTTTTTTAAAATGGTGGATATGTCATTTTGGAATGAAACTCTTCATTTGTGCATATTTACACAGTATAAAGTTAAGGAACTCAGCTCAGTGTCCAAGGCAGTCACAGCAGAGCAGAAACGCAGAGGCACACACACTGTCCTAACCCCAGTCTGACTAAATTCACAAGACAGCTGGAGCAGCCAAATGCTGAGCGCAAACTACATGACTGTCAAAAACCTAAGATCTCCGTACTCCTCACATTCAACGACCTCCTTTCCCATAGTTTCTCACTTGCCGATGTAGAGGTGCACACACTAAACAATATGGCACAGACATTAAAAGATTCTTCACTTGGATTTACTCAAGAAGGACCTTTGTCTTGCCAGAACAAACATGAAATGTGACTCCGTTTTTCACCTGCAAAAATGGAACTTGAGAGGGAAGAGCAGCTCGCAGCACTTATTTTGTGCACGTTCATTTATGCTGAAAAAGAAAAAAGGAGAGGGCTAGATGCCGAATTTGTAGGAGAGAATGGTTGTGGAGATGTGGGCAGCATGGACTGTCTGTCTGCAGACAGTGTCTGTTTTGTAGTTTCCACCTCTTCTGCTTGGTTTCCTCATGAGCTCTCATTGATTATTTCTACTCACTATTCTTCAAACTTGTCATTACATATCTCACACTACAAGAGCCTTGCTGATTTTGTGTTGACAAGTGCGTGCGCCGAATCGGCTATGACATGGTGATTTTCTCTCAGATCTCAAAATCTTGTCGGGGATAGCTAAACCGGCCCTAAACTCTTGTAGTGTGCGCCCAGCTTAAACCGCTGAGCACCTGTGTGTGATATCAGTGTTAAAGTAACTAACATGTGCGTTTGCATGACTGTATGTATGGCTTTGACACAGAAACATAGACTAACCGGTTGAGTTTCTCTTCTTTCAGCTCCAGGTCAGCCACAGCGATCAACTGGTCCAGTTTATACTTGGTCTCTATGATCTCTGCCTCTCTGGGTGAATAGGTCCCGCCCTCTTTCTTACGTTGATGGATCCTGACATTTGACGAGGAGTATGTCAATCAAAACACATTTTTTCATGGTTGTAACGGTGGGAATAACTTTTAATAGATGGTCTTTGTACTGTAAATTGAGATTGGCGCAGGGGTTTGGTAAATACATGAATGATGGCGGTCTTACTTGACTGAGGCATAGATGATCATGATGAGTAACACAGCCAAGGAGACGGAGAGGACCACACCCAGAATGATCTGCTCATCTCTGGTCAACAACCCGTCCACTGCAGAGAGGGAGAGGAGAGAGAAAGATGTTACCTTCCTTAGAGGACAGCAAGTGGTGACATCACCTGGCATCACCTAAGATCAGCCAATAACAGAGGCAATTTTTACAAAGATGTGGGTTTGGGGTTTAGTTACTCTTTAATTTGGAGTAGAGATAGATAGGGATGGACGTATTTACCTGCAGTTTTGACATTATCAGAATACTCAGAGTCTGTATACTGGCCCTGGATGTTGGTGGCTCTGAACTTAAACCTGGTGAATATTGAACAACAGTCGGGGCAATGTCAGTACTGCATTTTTACAACACTCACACATACACAATGTTGGTTTTAATCGGTTTGTGTGAGTGTGTGTGTGTTTGTGTGTGTGTGAGGTTTACTCACACATAGTCAGTGTCAGGCTTCAGAGGTCCGTTGCAGAACTTGTCAGTGTTGTCCTCTTCCATACAATCATCATTCTCTCCGATCACATACGTTTCTGCAGTGGGGTCATTGCGCCTCACCAGCGAGAGGCCATCTCCAGACACACGACGACCATCTCGAATGAAGTTGCGTGTGTCCATGTGTGTGTCTCTGTCCTTCGAACACAGTGGGTTAGAGAACCCCTCGTCCGTCAGGTAAGGGGCGGGACGATGAAAGTAAGCGTGCTTCCAATCAGTCAGGTTCTTGCCGTCCTTTACTGTGACAGGAAGGAAGTCAGAGCGGGAATGAGCCACAGGGGTCAAGTATTTACGCTCCTTGGTTTTTGTTTAATTTTGCTCTTGTGAGCTTAGGCAAGATTCTAGTTGAGGTTTAAAATGACTTTGACGGCCTATACTTGTACACTCTTAAAAAGGATGTGTCATTTTTAACACATCTGTGTGTCTTCTTTGGGACAACTAGGGTTAAAGTATCGAAACTTCGATAAGTATCGATACTAAAAATTTGAAACGGATACAATACTCATTTGCAGCAGTATCGATACCAGCAGTGCTTTCTCTTAATGAAAAATCAAACATATTATTTCTCCGCCTCCACTAGCCACACACACACCCTGCACCGCTGCAGGGGTGTGTGTTTTCCCAGTGAAACGGAATATTTAAATCATAGGATTTAAATCAAATCCTTTGCCTTTGATTGGACCGCTAAACAGTGGGCGGGGCTTAGAGTTTAGCGCGATATGGAGCTACAGAGAGCAACGGAGCTACAGAGGACTGTTGGCTCCACACAGATCTCCCTCACCGGTTGTTAGATCAGGAGGAGGACAAGGGAGGGATGAATGAGTTAGACCTCAGCGACATTGTTTTGGAAATGAAAACAAAGTTTTTGCCCACTGATATCCAAACACACATCTCTTCCTATCTCTCTCCATATTGCTCTGTCAGCTACGACCCAGAAACGGTTTCATATGACCGGTGTGGCTACTAGAGGTTGAAGAATGATTGATGGGTGGATGTCATGATATTATTGGTTGAAATTGGTTGGTTCATGCTTAGGTAAGCACACGGCATATTTTGTTTTACAGGAAGAAAACATGATTGGATTTTGATGTAAGAATACAAAGAAATGGATTTTTGTATTTTTTTTGGCATATATTGTTAAATAGGTGCACAATATGACTGGGGATGTGATCTAAAAGGGTTAAAAATGCATTTTTAATTTCAACTCGACTTTAACGTACCCTGCACATCATCCGTTTTAGTTTAGCTAGCAAACCAAACGTTAGCTACAGAGCTAGCTACGTTTGCCAGATGCCCGGTTTTCAACCGGACTGTCCGGTTTTCAGATGCATTGTCCGGGCCCGGTCAGAAGGCTCGACCGGACGTTGAATTTAAATGTCCAATTAAAATCATTCTGTCAATAATATCCACAACTCTAGCCCTGCTGATTTTTCCCTATCATTGGTGGGTATCTGTTGCTTCAACAAGCTAAAAGCGTTCTGATACGCTGATGACTAGAGCAGGGTAATCTGCTGTGTAAGTGCAAAGTTTTGAATGAGTTTTATCGGGCCTACGTTATGGAGAAGCGTGTGTCTGTCTGTCTGTCCATCTGTCTCGTTTGCACCGGGATTTCCCCCTGCGTTGTCGGATATTAAGGGACTAGTTTGGGTCTCTGTATCTGTGTTTTTTGCTTAGTTGCTTACAGTCTATGCTGCAGAGGCCAGGAGGCAATATGATGTTTCACATGCTTGTGCAGTATAAGCTCACTCCCCTCAATAAAAAAGAGCAAATCATGACAGCGATCGATACCTGTCAATCAAAAATGTGTTGTTTGATCTCAGACAAAAAAACATTGTTTTTTGAAAACAATATTTAAAAAAAAAAAAGATTGAAAATTCATTTTCTTCCCCCGTGGTATCGAAAATGGTATCGCATATCAATATTTCCCTGGGTATTGTATTGAAGTTAGAAATTCTAGTATCGTGACAACCCTAGGGACAACACACACATATGTTAATAACAACACATGTTGTGTTGAAAAGTAACACAAGTGTGTTTTGACCCAAAGAAGACACACAGATTTGTTAAAAATGACACACCCTTTTTAAGTGTGTGGCCAAAAAGGTTCAAATAAACGTGATGGTTGTCAATGTTTATGTGGAGTCATACCCCCTGACTCGGCCACGATGACCTGAATGTTTCTGATTGGTCCATTTTCGTCGCTATAGAAACAGGCAGGCATGCGGATGGTGATGCTCCTGTGGGTTACCATGGCAACTCCTCCACGGCCCAGCATTGCCTGGGGTCTTTGGGTTGGCTTGGCCGGGGCTTGAACACACGCACGTGTGAACACGGGGAACACACACACACACACACACACACACACACACACACACACACACACACACACAGACAGAGGTTGTGTGGAGTTATGTGTGATGAGGTGGTTTTAGTGCTGTCAAATTTATACAACATGACACACAGGCTGCTGCTCTGAACAATAACAGTAAAACTGCACCTCCCAAAGATCAACACAGATCTAACAATATTACTGCGGTAAATTTGCAGTGTCAGTGTGGGAACAACTCAGGTATCTAGGCTTGCATATTGTACTGCGCAATAAAACTGTGCAGCAGCAATCGTCCATCTTGCACCTATCCTGCACTGCTACAGCAGAAAAGGAGAAACACTTAACCAGCAGTGCAGTGCACACACAAAAAGTGGGACTTCTACAATGGCTACATACAGTATGTCAGCAGGGTAGATGTACCTTTTATCCCTGTTGCTATTTGGACTTCTGGGCTGAGCGGGCTTTTACCAGCCCCATTCTCTGCTGCAATCTAGAAACAGACAGACAGAAAGAAGAAAGGCAGCAGAGTGATAAAGAAACAGAGAGAGGGATGAATGATAGAATATGGCAGTCTGAACTGGTCAAGGTCATACGAGTTGTGGAGTGCTGGAGGGGCTGAGTGGAGCTGTGGAGCTGTTCTGCTGTCAGAGCTGCTGACGGCTGTAGGTGTGTGACCAATGAGAGTGCATATGAATGTGCATGACCCTGTGTGTATAATAGGTGTTTGCTCCTCACCCGTATACTGTAGCTGTGTCCTCCCTTTAGGCCATCTATGATAGCGGTCAGCGTGCCATTCTGTTTGTGGATGATATTAAGATTGACGGTCATGAACAGCTTGTCCTGTTGGTAGATGTGCGCTGAGTAGGCACTGATGTTTCCATTGGGTTCCTCTGGGGGGGTGAAGGTCACCATCACACGGGTCACCACCTCTGGGAAAACTGCCAGGGTCACGTTCTTTGGTGGGTCTTTGGGCACTGAGGGACAGAGTACCAAAGGATAATGGGGACTAAGGCAGAAGGAGAGGTTGTATTTACAGGTGGGCATCAGGAGAGCCGTTGTCATAGGCGTTAGAAGATTTAAACCACCACATACCCTCCTCCAGGGTTCGGATGAGGGTGGGATCACTGGCCTTCCCGTCCCTGGCAGCGTCCTCCGGTGGACCGGTGAAGGCGATGACAGTCACAGAGTAGAGGGTGAAGGCCGTCAGGTTGCCCATGACGACATCCTTCCACTCCCCTGGAGCCCGGATCATCGACTGGTTCAAACCTGCATCATCCAACTGATGGATGGAGTAATTTAAAGTCTTCTGCATTTTGCTACATCATATCTTAACCTTGTCTTAGATCTTAACCTTTGAAGCGCTACTATGACAAGAGGCACTTCAGCTGGCCTGCCATAATCACCATGACCAGTTATGTAACTAATGACCTATAATTAGGTAATTAGTTAAGCGAATTAATGCATTAATCAGCAAATGTTTCTATGTCAACATACTTGTCACATAACACATGGGTGGTATTACTATTAATTCTGTATCATAAAGCATTAAGGAGTTATAGCAGCTTCAAGAAAATCAAGGCACTCCAAAATCTAATCTCAGACTATCACATCAAACTGTGCTTTTCATTTCATTGGCTGCATGTATATATTTTAGTCCTCATGCTACTCACTGAGATGATATGCACTAGATAGGAAGTTGGCCCAGAGAGGACAGCGGGAGCGTCCCATTGGATACGAAGGCTGTTGGACTTGGGTGTCACCTTTAGGCCACGGGGAGGGGCATCAGGGTCTGAGGGGAGACACAGGTATAACTGCACACACTGCCTATGAGATGCTCTTAAATGAAACAATGGTTCATATTCTCATCTGATATATTTGTGTCTAACTAGCTGAATGGGTTCTTAATAGTTTTTCTTCCAGATAATGGATAAGCACACTGTATAGCCCTCTCCGGATGGCATTAGTGTTACCAGGGGAAGTTAGTTATTTGATTTTGCCCATGCACATAAGTAATTTTATCCAGTCATCCAGATGGTGAAACAGTTTACTGGGGGAGCATGGTAGTCCAGGGACACGCCTGTGTGAATGTGTCACACAGGGTCACCCACAGTACAGCAAAACACACAAAACTTCAAATGGCTCCATATCGTTGTAAGAGTCATGCTATTCTTAGAATAGCATCACTCTTACAGCATCACTCTGCATAGCATCTATAGCATCACTCTACCCCGCCACTACTTACATGGCCCTTGTAATGCAGATACCAGGTGTGCAAGTTGGCAATTGCTTGACACACCAGACGTCAATTTGGATGGGATTAATATTACCCCAGGATAAAATACAATAGGTAATTTCAGACAGAATTCTTACTGGGGTAGTCAGAGAAAAATCACTGACATGTTTCTTTTGGATGGGATAAAATTCAAATCCTGAGGTAAAAATTACCAATCCCCAGACCCACCCCTGGTAATACTAAGGCCGTCCGGAAAGGGTTTGTGACTGTGATGTTCTTACTCCCAGCCAGGGTGCGTGTATAGATCCAGGGTGTGTATTCCCCTACTCCAGCGTTGGTTTCAGCTGCCAGTCTGAAGCGGTAGTATCTGTATTTAGCCAGAGACGGGAGCGTGAAGCTGCGATTCCCCTCAGAGCCGTTCACCAACACCACGCCTACAGGGTCCTCGCAGTCCTTGGCCAGCTCCTGCTCTGGGGCTGGCTCTGCAGCAGTGGGGATGTCTGGTTCACAGTCAGTTGAAAGCAGCTGCACACTGATGCGGTAGTTTTTCAGCATGCCCGGACTGGAGAGCGGTGGAGCCCAGTGAAGTGTCACACTATCGATTGTGACCTGAGATATGTTTAGGGAGCGAGGGACACCTGGGACTTCAAAAGGGAGACAGAGGGGATTGAAACAGAGTGAGTATTCATTTCTGTGTGTCATCCCTATCAAATCCAATGCAAATCATAGGACACTGGGATACAGTGTTGACATAGTAAGCTGTGCCTGATTCAGAACATGCAAAATGATACACAATGCATAGGATGGGCTACCTGATTCAGGATGAGTGGCAGCAGTACAGTTAATTTGGTCTCCTGGTCCTGCAGAGTTGACTGCGGTCACAGTGAGTGTGTACTCCTGGTCCGCTGACAGCCCGGTCACTGTGTACTCTCGCGTGTGAGCCATGTGCGTGTGATTTTGTACGTCTACCACTTGAATCTGATAAAAAGTGATCTGTCCATTGGGGTTGGCTGGAAGGTCCCAGGACATCTGAATTGAATCCCAGCTCACTCCAGAGCAAGATAGATTCCCCACCGCATCGGACACTGGAGACAGAGAGAGAAGAATATATATGAGAGAGAGAGAGAGAGAGAGAGAGAGAGCATGTGCAAATGTGCAAATCTGCAACTCTGCCAATCTGTCAATAACCATCCTTGTACAAAATTTCTTTTGGCTATTATGATGGAACATATCAGCTATATTTTATCAAATTTCTTTAATTTATATAATTTTTATTTAGAATCTTTACTAGCTTTTCACATTTTGTTCGAGGCATTGTTCCCCTCAGGGATCAGTCCAGTTCATCTTATCCTATACAAATGTTAATTGTGATGACTGATGAATTTTGAGAGAGCAGGAGCCGAGGACTATGAGCAGAAGCCTAAATCAGCGTTAGGCAGCCTGTGTGCGGACAGTGCGTACCTGACTCGTTGGTAGTGAAGGTAACAGGCCTGCTGAACTCATCCCCATGGCCCACTCTGGTGTAACTGCAAACACTGATCTCATAGGAGCTATGGGGCCTGAAGCCTGATAGATGAGCTGTGGTCGACGGACCAGAAGAATTCTACACACACACACACACACACACACAAAATGGTACATACGTCTAAGCATGAAGATTAAATCATGCAATCAAGAAAAAAATAAACCATGAAATGTGATTACTGGCGTAGATAATGTCTTACGCTATCAGGGTCTGCATGTGGCACATGTGTGTATGTGTTTGTATGAAGGCATAATGTTACTGCTGAGTGGTATTTGGAGTGTGAAATTAGTGGTAGCTTGTGTGTGACAGTGTGTATTGTTATCAAGTGGTTTCTGGTGTGTGTGTGTGTGTGTGTTGTTGTTGTTGTTGTTGTGGAGGAGTAGCATTTGGTGTGTGAAATTAGTGGTACCTGGTGTGTGACGGTGTGTGTGATGAGCTCGCGGATCCTAAAGCCGTAGTGTGTAACCACTCCATTGGGCTCCAGAGAAGGCTCCCAGCTCAGCCACACAGAGAAGGCTGTGTGGTTGTATATAGTCAGGTTGCGGGGAGGGGACATGGGGCCTGAAACACACAGTCAGTCAGATCAATATTGACTAGCATGAGGAGTCAGGGATGATGAATGAGATCAGGTTACTTGGATTTTTTTTTTTACTACTTCTACTAGTGTCTTCATCAAAAGCAATGTTAGGGTCATAATTTAAAATGTACATGCTTGGTGACATAAAGTTTCTATCAATAATCTCTAAAACGACTGAATGGGACTGCACTTTACCACAGAAAACATGAATCAAGGTGCCTGTACTTTTACTTTTCCCTACATTTAGGGAAAACGTTTTCACATATGGAAAGCAAATCCTCCTCATTGGAAGTTTGCTTAATATCTCACTCCCATAACAGTGTCAAAGTGTTTGATAATGCTGCATACAAATCTGAGATCTTGCCCCAGAGGCTTCCAGGCGACAGGAAAAGCTTCTCAATCTCCGTAGCTTTAAAACCTATTTCACAACGGCTCTTTTGAGAGTCAAGGAGGTGACTTAGTTGCAGAAACGTAAAGAAGTTAAAATCAGCTGTAATCTGCTCAAAAATGTTCAAAGTCTGTTCTGTAATTAAATATGTCATATCTACTATCCCCTTTGACATCCCGTCTCGAAGTCCAATGCTCCTAATTTCTAAGGGCCAATCGGGGCTGAGAGCTACTAGGAGACCATACTGACATATTCAAGAAATTCCTTACATCTTTCCAGGCCAAAAGTGTACAAAAAGTGAGGAACAACATGATCAAAGGCTGCCCCTTTTGGATATTATGAATGAATCGCAAAGATTTAAGCAATCTTGGGTGACGTGAAAGATTTAATACCATAATGATTCACATCAATCAAGAAACCAGCTAATCGTGTGTGTTATATTTGAGCAGTCCAATAGTAAAACTGCAAATTGGGTAATGATGCCCGCACCCAGATTTTTTGGCTTGGTAAGCTTAGAGAATTTTATTTGGAGCCGCTTGTTGTTCCCTATACCTAGAGATAACTGTTTTTTTAAAGAAAGAGCCCATCAGGTAACTAGAGAGACTTTGAAACAGATAACAGAGTCGAGACAGCACGTTCATTCTCATGACATATTTAATTCTTCTGACATACTATTTAATGATTATGCTGTGGTATCTAAAGCCGGTGATAGCTATCTGACACGACAAGGGGACACCGATTTTAACCCAGCGAGTGCTTTAAAACTGACCTGCTTCATCAGTGTGTAGCAGCAGCAGGAGGGCAGGCCCTGCACCCTTAAGCGTTGCAGCGGTGATACTGAGGTTGTAAGGTGTGTATGGAAGTAGGTTGGTGAGGTTGAATGAGGTGTTGGAGGTGTAGGAGGTGCTGGAGGCATGGGAGGAGTTGGAGCCTGCGGGGCCAGACAGCGTGAGGGCGTACTCTGTTATCTCCCCGTTGGCCTCCAGGGGGCGCTGCCAGACCACAGCGATAGAGGAGGACGACAGGTTCCAGGTGGACACCAGCAGCGGAGCAGAACTAGGGACTAAAGACGCACACACACACACACACACACACACACACACACAGACACATACACACACACATCAGTGACAGAGAGCGAACTCACAACAAACAGACGTCTACAGTCAGGCTGGGAGATTTGTTGACTTTTTAGAGCCCGTCTCCATAAGTGTATGTTTGTGCTGGTGGGTGTTCCTCAACTCACTGTCGTCATCTGTTCTCAGGTGCATCGTGCTGGTATGGTTGTGGGCGGCACCGGCACCAGTTGCCGGGGTAACAGTGAGAACATAGGGGAAATACTTCCTGAGTTTGGTGAAGAGGAAGACAGTGTCGGTTGTGGTCTTGCTGATGGTGGTGTTGGCAGCCGGAGGCCCAGTGCTGGGGGGGATGCCGGCCTCCTGCAAGGTGAGCAGGTAGAAGGGACGACCATTTGGCTCCAGGGGAGGGTCCCAGCTGACGACGATGGCCGTGGAGCTGAAGATTTTAGCAGTCAGGTTGTGGACCCGGTCATTGGGCACTGAAGAGAGAGAAAGGTGGAACAGTGTTACTATTACTATGTGCCACTGACAATTCTGCTTGAAAACTGTGAGCGTTTGGATTTGGCTTTATGGTGCAAGCCAGTAAATTAGGCCATCAATCAACCATACACACTCTGACACTTGAGGGAAAATGAACAGCGCACCAGCCATCATAATCATCATAATCATTATCATCATTTGCCACAAGCAGCACATCAAGTAGGCTAGAAAGATATGGAGTGACAATTCAATTCTATAGCATCACAGAAAACCCAGGATAGTGTAATAGAACAGTAGACAGTCAGAGAAACAAAATCCTATAAAGTCACCAGCCCATTCAAAGAAACACAGAGACATTTAGGAGGGGAAACTCGGAATACCGAAAACCTTTGGACTGAAAGAGGTTGAGCAGAAAATACTCATCCTGACACACCCACGTTTAGCGCTCATCCTCTCAGCCCCTTCGCTAGTCACTCAGTCTGACCAGGTGTGCAGAGAGGGCACTAAGCATCATGGTACACAAGAGTAGAAAGGGGAGTGTAGATAAGGGGGAAAGGGGAGATGACACTTGAGAGGCCCATAAGATGGATGAGTGGATGAAAGGGGCCAGGTGTGTGTGTGGGGGTCTGAGCCCAGGGCAGTGTGCCCCTGCTGGGCTTGGCTGTGCGGGAGAGGCAGGGGGCTCTGGAGGTCCGGTGCTTGGCTGAGAGTGGAGTGGCTAGAGCACAGGCAGAGATACAGAGTCAGTATAAGCAGTAATCATTCAGAGACAGAGAATACTTAAGCAAAATGTAAACAACATACTGTATATATACTGTATGTATGTGCCAAAGATTATGGAGGCTGTCTACACCATTTTTACCAAAATCACATAAAAACAAAGAGATCAGTTTGATGCACCTTTCACCGTAAAACCTCTTGCATTGAATAAGATTAAAAAGACTAATTATAACTAAACGCTATATGCAAATGCTGGTTTCCATAGGACCAAGATAAACCTAATGTGCTTAATACTTGTGCTGGTTCTGTCAGCATGAACTTTCCTTGGAGGAGGGCAGAAAACACTTCTTTTCTTTTTGTCATGAAATCATAAACATTTCTGTACCCTCTTTCTCTCTTCACTGTGTCTAATCCCTCGCAACTTTCTTCTTGCTCAGTAAAAGGAAACACAAACTGGTTGTCTCCAAGGCACAGGGTCTCAGGAGGACAACAATAGAGCCAGTTTGCTAGACTGACAGTTATCTCCTTTCACTAACAGGTGGAAAGTGATATCTTCAATCGCAGAGTTTTTATGTAATTTTATGGAGCTGAAGAGTTTGGAAAAAAGTGTGCAGACTTGCCCCCAGTGAGACTGTGAGTTAGTGTACGTAATGCCTGTCTGGTCACATGTGTGTATATTTTACTGTTACTTTATGTAATATGTATTGGTGTATGTGTGCCTGTGTCTGCGTGTGTGTGTGTCTGACTGACCATCCTCAGGTGTGATCAGGGTTAGGGGCTCGCTCCGCACCCCTCCGTCCCCCTGTTGAGTGCTGGAGGTCATCCACAGGGTGTAGTTGGTGCCCCCAATCAGCCCAGTCAGAGTGAAGGAGAAGGCCGAGTCAGGAGAGGCAGGGGCAGGTAAGGTAGAAACCGGTAGCGTCTACGGAGGAAGAAAGGGTGTACTTTCACACATCATTGCAAGGCGCTCTGGTTAACGGCATCAGCTAAACGCCTAAAATGTGTGCTGTATATTCTGTATAGTCTCACCTGCTCAGCGACAGTGATATTGTCACGGTAGTAGATGGTGTAGTGTGAAATGATTCCATTGGGTTCAGTGGGTGGATACCACAGCAAGGTGACAGAGGAGGTGGTCACATTCACAAAAGACACATTCTGCGGTGGGTCGAACGGCTCTGAAGGGCAGGGAGCACAGACACAAAGGACAAAAAGACAACTATTCAGGACCTGAGAAAAACTGGCAGGTCCACACACATCCATGGCAAAGAAATATGTTCTATGTGACATAAAAACAAACATTTATCCAGCACCTGAATCAGTGGTAGTAAAGTTGATAAATATCAGGACTCCTCCATCTCCCAGTCTGGTCCAGCTGGACACAGAGGCATTGTAGCGACTCTCTGAGTCCACATTGACCACCACTGACGTCTCTGTCACATTCTGCCACACATCGCTCGTCTCGTTCCTAACACAGAGAGCAACCGTTCATGCTGCATGGTGTTCTATAGTCTTGGAAATAGTGAATGTTTAGCATGCCTGTTTTCTTAGTCAGTCAAAGAGAGACAGAGGGGGGATGGATTTATAACTCACCAAACTCTGACAACGTAGTAGAGTATGTCTGAATTGGCTTCACGTGGCGGTTTCCATGACAACTCTACCTCGTAGTCTGACAACTTCTTGGCATGGAGGAACTGAGGGGGTGTGTCTGGGGCTGAGATGTGGGAGAAACACTTCGCAATTGATATAAAACAAACATTGATATGGCTTGCCAATACAGAAACTGTATTGGTACGTGACGGTGCTAGGTTTTTGAAAAAAATCCTGTCAAGTTTGAGTTGCGTAAATCAGGAACTGATAAAGCCATCAGAAACATGTCAGAGAGAAACAGAATTTAGACCTGAAATGGAAAAAAACTAGTTAGTTGTGACGATTCCCTGGTTTGTACTTCTCAGGACAGACAGGAGGAACGTCTCACGTGGGATCAGGTACCTGTGATTTAACACCATTAGCATTTGCTGAAACAGAAAGACGTAACTGAAGAGGATAAGACCTAAGTAAAGTTAGATTCAATCAGATGCCCTTCAAAGTTGATGGTCAATCATGACGCAATCTGAGCAGCCACCTGAAACACTGAAAACAAACCCTCCCTCTCCCTCTTCCCTTGCCCCACCCTCCTCACCATCCTCCAGCGTGGTGATGTTGAGCGGCTCGCTGCTGTAGTTGCCCGGCCCGACACGTGTGTGCGCCTGCACCATGATGCGGTAGCGTGCGTACTTCTTCAGATGTGTGATGTGGATGAAGTTGGACGGGGAGGTGAGTCTGAGGTAGTGAGTGGAGTTCCAAAGCTCCAGGCTGTAGTGGATAATGACCCCGTTAGGCACCAATGGGGGCTGCCACGTCACGTTCACCTCGCTGGGACTGACCGACTCATAGGAGAGGTCATACGGAGGACTCCCTGGGACTGGAGAGGAGGCGGAACACAAGTTTTACTCAAATTTGAACAGTAGATATTGGTGATATCTGTCCACATTTGTGTATTTGTGTGCGTGGGTGCATCTATGAACATACCATCCTCTCCAGACAGCACGAGTAAAGTGTCTGAAGTTTGATTGCCATGCCCATAACGCGTGAACGCCCTGACAGACACGTTGTAATAGGAGAACGGCTTCAGGTTGGACAGAGTTACTCTGGGAGAGGAAGTGTTCACCACAGCAGAATAGGACTGGTTCTCATACAGGACCTCGTATTGCTGGATCACCCCATTGGCTTTCTCTGGTGGAAACCAGGTCAGTGTGGCAGCGGAGGGCCTGGTCTCTACCACAGTGAGGTTCTCAGGGGGCGAGTCAGGCTCTGTGAGGGAAAGGAGGACAGTGAGAATGAAGGGCGACTGGAGGGAGTGCGGCATATGTAATATTAATCAAAAGAACAACAGGTGAATCACATAGTTGATTCACCTGTGTTTGTGCATGTGTGCAGTTTGTGTTTAGCACATACCATCTTCTGAGGTGAAAACAAAGATGTCATCTTCGTCAGACAGAGAGCTCTCTCCTACAGTTGTAGATGCAGCCACACGCAGCTTATAACCAGTATACTTGTCCAAGTCTGCAACAAGAGAAAAAACAGACATTTAGTGATAGACATATATTATGATGATTGCACAGAATTGCACAGACAGAGTGAGTGAGTGAATGAGTGAGTGAGTGCAGAGAAAGTGTACTCTACCGGTCAGCAATATGCTGGTATTGTAGACAATCCTCTGCAGAGCCTGATTACTATGGAGCTTGAGGCCATAGACAGTGTAATGTGTGATCTCTCCATTGGGGTTGAGAGGTGGGTTCCAGCTCAACAGTATGGAAGTTGAGCTAATGTTCTGATAGGATACGTCCAGCACCGAGCTAGGGACTAAACAGTACAATATTAGCGTCAGAGGTGACATCAAAAATCTGAAAAAACAAGTCTGAGATAAAAACACATATCTGAACCCTCAAGAACTATTTCAGTTCTATTTAAAGACTACTGCAATGCCTCTAGAGTATTATATTTTTTGTTGATCGTTAATGTTTATTGCAAGTGTTAACTGCCCACCCACCCTCTTCCCTCGTCTTCTCAGTGATGTTTGTGGCAGGGCCCTCTCCCACAGCGGTGGAAGCGGTGACCTTAAAGGTGTACTCAGTGAAGGGATTCAGATCTGACACCAGGTAGGACAGCTCCTTAGACCGAAAATCCACCACCTCCTCTCTCACCGTCACACCTGCAGCATGCACGCAGACACAGATACACACGCACACACACACAGACACACACACACACACACACACACACACACACACACACACAGAGGATTTATAAGCACTTAAACAGTTCAATTCTCTTCTCAGTCCTTGTGTCAAGCAAAGCAAAGGCTGTTGAAAGTGTACGGTTATGGTTAGTGCTCTACCTCCTGTAGTACCAGAGACTGCTGCCGTGCGTGTTGAGAAGTGCCCTGTAATTGCAACATCACGGGTAGATGGGTGGGGCTGGCCAGGGGTCAGGGTCAGGGGGTCAGGGTCAGAGGTCATATCCATGGTCTGTGATTGGTGTGTCAGCCAGGGCAAGAGCGTGGCAGGTGGCACAGAGGTGAGAGAGAGAGCGGAGGTCCCTGAGACCGCAGGTTCAGAGGTTAGAGTGGGTGCGGTGTGAAGGTCCGGACCAGAGGCCTTACTGATCGGACCGGTCCCAGTGGTGCCGGGAGTGTCAGTGGCCGCAGGGTCAGCAGTACGACTTTGGTCCGGCTTGAGCTGAGCGTCAGTGTTCGTGCTGTGGTCAGAACTGGTGGGGCCAGAGTGTGTGAGGCTGGAAGCAGTTATGCTGGTGAGCAGTGTGCGGTCAGAAATGGTGGGTGTGAATGCCGGTGGAGAGGTGGTCTGGCTGAGCTCAGCTGATCTCTTACGGCGGTCTGAGCGGTCAGAGAGATCAGGAATAAACGTACCGTCTTCATACAAACCAGTCGTATTCAGATCCTGATGGGAGGAAAAATACATTCATATGAGCAACAACAGTAGGTAAGCATGCACATTCACAGTCTAATTTAATCCAATTGATTCTCCAGAACTGGCTCAGGCTTCGAGAATGAATTTTCAACAGTACTGAGCTGTGATAGGACAAATATATGGTACTGTAGCTATATAAAGTTATATTTCAGAGACTAAAACCTGGCCTACCGCTTCTCCAGTGAGGGTGATGTCCTGCTGCAGTGTGTCCCCAGCCAGTACCTGCAGTCTGTACTGGGTGATCATACCATTAGGCTGGGCAGGGCTTTTCCAACTCACACGGATAGAAACCGAGTCCTCAGCTATTGCCGTCAGGTTCTGCACTGCACTGGGCGCTACACACACACACACACACATAATGTACATTATGTAAAGCATGTGTAGCATTTCTTAACAGTCTGAATGGCCTTCATCTGAATGTAAAAGTGATGTGTGGTGTGCATTTATTTGTAGGCGTCCTCCTTACCTTCAGCAGGTGTGACTACATCAGCCCGCACCTCTGGGCCCACTTCACCAGCGGATTTGGCTCGGACTGCCACTGTGTACATTGTGTAGGGGTTCAAACCAGTAACGACAAACTGCATGTCTGTTGTGCTGTGCTCAGACATATTTCCTAGACAAAAAAGAAATGGAAAATTGAGAGTAATATGGTGAATTTAGTGTGTGTGTGTGTGTGTGTGTGTGTGAGAGTGTGTGCCTGGATGAATATTAAATTACCTGTAGGTCCATAGAGGTGGATGACGTAAGTGAATCTTCCTGTGATGATGGTGGGAGGTTCCCAGGACATGGAGATGGACTTAGATGTCATATCCCATACAGTGAGGTTTTGTGGAGGGTCCTCTGGTGCTGCAGCACACACATGAACAGACACACACACACACACATGCACACACAGGATTTTTTTCCATATATGCTGATAACCTTCAGGTTCTCATATTTATTGCTCTACCATACCAAGTCTGTTATATCTGTTATATCTGTCTATATATCTGTCATATAATCATGAGTTCACGTCCTGTGACTTAAAATTATGAGTTGAAAGAACACCTTATGAAGCATTCACTTAGAGGATGGAGCATTCACTTTGAGGACATGTTATATATGTATCTTAGGTGAATCATAGGTCAATTTCTGATTAAAAAAAGAAAAACATGATCAAATTTAGTATGTAAAGATTTTGGAATTTCAATAAGGTTAAGCAGACATTCTCTATTACACATGGCAGTAGAAGTAGTATCCACTTCAAGCGTGTGTATTGCAGCTGCATACTTAATGCCAAACAAACAAGAGCAACAAAAAACCTCTGCACTAGTGAAACAATAAATAACACTGAGATGCAGTTAATCAATTAATGCAATCAACTTGTAAACACTAATCAGCATGACTAGACATTTGTTGATTGAACTTATTGTCTTAAGTTCACACAGTTCGTTTTTCTACATTATAACAATTAATGAACTTTGATCTAATTATTCAGTTTTTCAGTCAACTCACAATTATAAGGCAACCAGGAAACGTATATTTTTAAGGTGAAGCGCCTTAATATTGTTTGCAGTGCAAAAGCGACGGCATTGTTTCCCTACATTTCTACATGCAGTTTATGTACCTGATTCTGGCATGCGGACCATAGTGGAAGCGATCTGGCCCTCTCCATCGGAGGTGAAGGCAGACACTTCAAAGAGGTAGGCTGAGAAAGGCCGTAGCTGATCAACTCCTACTGATATGGGAACACTCCAGGAGGCTGCAGGGGGCACGGCGGAGAGGGTGATGGGGGGAGAAGATGCCGTTACCTCCGAGGGACTGGGTGTCCCGCGGGACAAGATATCTGCTGCGTCCTAAACACATATACAAATCAGAACCATGTAGGACAAACACAGAGGGAAAAATAAATGCCCAGAAACTCTCATTTTAAGCCTTCTATACAGTAAAGGTGTTCGGTGTAGTAAAATAATAATATATATTATCATTATTATTATTATTATTACATATACAGAGAACATTTCACAACAACAGTTCAGTCAAGAAGAGGGAAGAGAGTATAATACATTGCAGTGTGGTAGCGCTACAGTCATGATGTCCTCAGCGTTGATCTCCAGCATGCGGACCGTCTGTCCCGTACGGGCGTGTTTAGCTTTGACCGCAAACTTAGTGATGAGGCCATTGATGCGGTGTGGGAGGAACCAGGTGAGCACTACAAAGGTGTGGTTCTCAGCAAAAGCTGTCAGGTTCTTTACCAGGCCAGGAGCTGGAGGATTGCATGGAACACACACACGTACAGACACAAACACACACACAAACACACACCATTGTAATTTTAGAATTTGAGATCAGAATGCATGTGTGCATTTCCATGGATACCCACGGGCCTCAGCAGTCTTGATGTATAGAGGTTGGCTGAATGCTCCAATTCCACCTTGAGTTTCTGCTGCTACCTGGAGAGAGAGAGAGAGAGAGAGAGAGAGAGAGAGAGAGAGA